>NC_066893.1:15139792-15439792 GCF_022985175.1 Labeo rohita
CTCCTCATATAGTGCAAGGTTGACTGGGGTCGGCTTTATTAAATAAAAAATCTTCTCCCCCTAAAGGTAAGACAGTTAAGAAATCATTTATTATCCTTTTTGGAAAAAAAATAAGGTAAAGTTACATCATTCAAAAGTTTGGGATCAGAAGATTTTTAATGTTTTAAGTTCTCATGCTTACCAAAACTGCATTTATTTGATCAAAAATACAGTAAACAGTAATATTGTGAAATATTATTACAATTTACAATAACTGGTTTTCGATTTTGATATACATTTGTTATTTTGAAAACAGCCGTATAGTTCTGTCATTAATTACTCACCCTCATATCATACCAAACCCATAGGTCCTTCGTTCATCTTCAGAACACAAACTGAAATATTTTTGATGAAATCCGAGAGCTTTCTGACCCTGCACAGACAGCAACACAACTGACGCGTTCAAGACCCAGAAAGATAGTAAGGACATCATTAAAATAATCCATGTGACATCAGTGGTTCAACCGTAATTTTAAGAAGCTATGCGAATACTTTTTGTGCGTAAAGAAAACAAAAAGAATGACTTTTTTCTTTTCTTCCGTGTCAATTTTCGACGCATGCTCATGAGAGTACCACAGCGCTGAACGTGCGTCAAAGACTGACACGAAAGAGACAAAATTGTTGAAGTCGTTATTTTTGTTTTCTTTGTCCTTACCACCTTTCTGGGCCTTGAATGTGTCAGCTGCATTACTGTCTATGCAGGGTCAGAAAGCTCTCGGATTTCATAAAAAACATCTTATTTTATGTTCCAACTACGAAAGAAGGTCTTACGGGTGCGAAAACGACACAAGAGTGAGTAATTAATGACAGAATTTTCACGTTTGGGTGAACTATACCTTTAAAACTTTGTGTAAACCATGACAGGATTCTCTGATAATTAAAAAGGTCAAACTTTCATCCTGTAAACTTACCCACAGGACATGGTACCACACAGATGTGCCCCCAAAATCAATATGGAAGTCGGTATAACTGTCCTTCACGCCCATTAAGCAGTACTTCTGCACAAAGGGCTTGGGAAAGTAGGAGTCATCGGGCCAGTAGTTCTCCACCCAAGACATCTTCTGAGCGATATCAGGAACCACCACCAGCTCTGACATCCTAAGCGCAAGACATTTAAGTTATCATCGGTTTTGAACATCTCTCCACACACAGGAAAAGCACCTTTGTGTTCAACATCACTTTTTAAACAATACTAACTTGGTGTCTGAAAACTCCAGACTGATGACGTTGAGGACTTTAGGCCGCTGAGGGCTGTAGTAATACTTCACAAACGCACTCAGTTTCATTTTGCTGTCTGCTTGGCGGGCCACATCGATGACATCAATCACTTTGTCACCTCCTGTAAGCAAAGGGAGCAAGTTGAGTGATGTGCATGTGTGGGCATCAAAAGAACAGAAACCCGAAACAAACAGCATTACCCAAACAAACTCAACAGGGATAAATTGCTATTAAATGGCCACAAAGCATATTTTAAATGAAAGAAAGATCGTCTTTTGGCACTGAAAAAGTTTCCCAAGCCCATCTCTCCTCAGATGCTCCAATGAGATGTTTCTTTACTAGAAATCCGCTGATGTTCACAACTGTGAGAGAGAGAACTGGCAGGAAGAGCATCAAAACCCATCAGAAAGCGGCTGGGAAAAGCCTCAAACACAAAGCAGGACAGCTGGTGCTTGTGTACACAAACGACACCCTAGTGTACCTAGCCAGAAGCAGACTCATCCCACAACCATAAAGAGATCATTTATAGCTGTTCTGGGATCAGGTACATCAACATCACTTGCAACACTGCCAATAAAAATGTCTATTGAATCCTTTATGGATATAGACCCACACTGGCGGCTACAACAAATATGGGTTTGATTTAAAAATCCAAGCACCCCAAGCTCCAAGACTGTAATATGTGTTTATGCGTGAATAAATTAAAGCATTCATGCTCTTAATGACTTCTTTTATCCAGTAACAACAAACATTTTTATAGTTCTGGAGACATAAAATGTCTTTTATGATCGCCAAAGACAAAAACGGCTTTCACAAAAGCAGGTGGAGAGTGTGGTTCGTCATTATAAGCAAATGGCGATGTGGAAAAAAGCCACAATGTTCGATTTTGCTGGCTGGGGAGCCATGCAGGCAAGCTGCCCATTGAAGTAACTGAATTAGGCAGGCAGCTAGCCTGCAGTTAGCAGTCAGAAGTGCATTAAGGACCAAAGCTAGCTTTTAGTGCAAGCTCCAGACGTAACGTCACTGCAGTTAACTTTAACATTCATCAAGCAATTCAACTTATGTACGTAACTTTTCTTTTGGCAAGCATGTCGTCAGACTTTTAAATTAAAGGGATAGTTCACTTAAAAATGAAAACTCTGTTATTACTTACCCTCATGTTGTTACTAACCTGTACGACCTTCATTTATCTTCAGAAAATTAAGATATTTTTGAAAGGTAGAAAGGACATTGATAAAATAGTCCATGTGACATCAGTGGTTCAACCGTAATTTTATGAAGCTAGGAAAATACTAAAATACATCTGTCGTCGTACTCTCATGAACGTGTGGCGAAGACGGACACAAAAAAGAAGAAATTGTTTAATAAAGTCGTTATTTTGGTTTTTGCACAAAAAGTATTCTCACAGCTTCATACCATTATGGTTGAACCACTGATGTCACATGGACTATTTTAACAATGTCCTTATTTCCTTTCTGGGCCTTCAACGTGTCAGTTGCACTGCTGTCTATGCAGGGTCAGAAAGCTCTCGGATTTAATCAAAAATAATATAATTTCTGTTCCAAAGATGAACGAACGACATGTGGGTGAGTAATTAATGACAGAATTTTCATTTTTGGGTGAACTATCCCTTTAAGCTTTATGGTGCACATGCTGAACAGAATACCTTAGCATGATAAAATCACTTAGCAAGCAGTTTAGAAGCTCACTGATACTTCCAAAGGAAACACGATGCATTAACAGCCAAGGTGGGGGGGGGGCTTTTGACTTTGACTCATTTAGACTTTTCGGAAACATGTAAATAACTTTTGTAGCTTCTGAAGGGCAGTACTTAATGGGGGGAAAATTATATTCATGCAAAATAAGGAAAATGTACACATCTTCATTCTGTTCAAAAGTTTTCACCCCCTGGTAATCTTAATGCATCGTGCTTCCTTCTGAAGCGTCAGTGAGTGTTTGAACCTTCTTTAATAGTTGAATATGAGTCCCTCAGTTGCCCTCAACGTGAAAAGATGGATCTCAAAAACATGCAGTCATTGTTGAAAAGGGTTCAAATACACAAAAATGCTGAAAAACCCAAGGATTTTTCTGAAGAATAGCAGGCAGTTTAACTGTTCAGGACAAACAAGGGACTCATGAACAACAATCACTAAACAAAAAAAAAATAATACACAGATGAGGATCTTCAGGTAACAACACAGTATTAAGAATCAAGTGTATGTGAACTTTTTAACAGGGTAATTTTTATAAATTCAACTATTATTTTCTCTTGACTATACGTAAACATCTTTTATGTGAAATATCTTATTCAGGTCAGTACTAAATACAAAAATAATATGCATTTTGTATGATCCCTCTTATTTTGGTTAAATAATTAGCATTTTGCAGGTGTATGAAAACTTTTGACTTCAACTGTATTGAATGTCATTGCTAAAAAGTCTCTTAAATTCTTAGAAAACAACCATCTCTGACATTCCTCACAAATCCCATGTCAAGCATCTCAAACAGGTCATTTTACCAGCAAATCAGCATGTTTTTGCTAACACTAGAAAGTGTTTACAGAGGAAATGAGGGATATAGAAGTTATGAACGAAAATCAGATTGTATAATTCGGTATAAACTTTAAGTAAACGAGGCTAGCTTTTGAAAATAAGAGGAAAAACACTTAGCAGGCTGCTAGTTTGATTAAGTCGTGGCCTGACAGGAGTCACACGGTCATCAGAAGGTGTGGCAGTAGCAAACCTTTTGTCACCTCACTTTCAGTGCAATATAATCACACGTCATTCCCAGCGGGCCGCAGGCTCCCCCTCAGGACCCAAATGGAGCAGCTGATCGCCGTGTGTATCGCGATAACAATACATTATACCCTCAAGTGTGAGAGGCAGAGGAGTGAGCTGTAACCTAAACTTTACAGACAAAGCTCAGCGGGGAAGATATAGCGGCTGTGTAACCGGACACTATAAGAACCAGACTCTCAATGAGATGAGGCCTGCTAGGCTGGTGTAAGGAACACCACTTTTATCTGCACTCTTATTTCATTACGAGTTGATTAATGTTTGCTAAAAGGTTAGACCCATCTGACTCACCTAAGATTAACATCTGATCTCCGCAGTGGCTGGACTGTAATGCAACTCCATTACATGAAGACAACTCTTAATGGAATTAATATTTAAACCCATGAAGCACTGCGGCTCAATGGCTGATGTAGAGCACAAGATGAAAGAAACTGGGTGAAAAGGATAATAATAACTCATTACGCTGTTCTTACTACTTACCAACGTAGCGCTCGACATCCTTGACGGAGAAATCCGGCGGAGGTAAACGGAGGCCGAGGCCTTCCATTCTGTGTACAGCGATGGGATAGCGGAAGCCATACCTTTCCAGATACCTCTGGGTGACCTGACCGCCCTGCATTTGCTGCAAGATGTCATCTCCGCTGCAGATTAAAACACACATAAGATTAGAGAGCAGATTTGAGTAACAAGCAGTATGAACTTCAGGCTATGAACTATTGTTCAGAAAGCTCTCGGATTTCATCAAAAATATCTTCATTTGTGTTCTGAAGATGAACAAAGGTTTTACGAGTTTGGAACGACATGAAGGTGAGAAATGAATGACAGAATTTTCATTTTTGAGTGAACTTTTCCTTTAACCGAAGTCCTGACTCACACTAAACACACATTTCTGGAAAATGCCACAATAATCACTGGTTTACAGAGAACGTTAGTTGTGCCCATGTATCGTGTGGCATCACGGCCAGCGCCAAGAGCGCTGGAGTGCTTTGTCATGATGGTGTTGCTTTCCCACAGCTGGCACACGTACCTGGGGAAGGTCCTTGACTGCAGCTCCCGAACAAACACAGAGGTGCCAGCCTGCACTGGCTTACTGCCGTCATCTGGCTCGGTGTAGTCGTGTCTGTGCCAGTTTCTTCGCTTCTTCACTGTAAAACCAGGCAGAGAGAATTCAATACGTCTGGCTTCAGAACAATACCGCAGTCATTACTACACTACCACAACGCCATAACATCTGTCTCGCACTACTGCTTGTTGATCACAACGGTTCAGCTGACTAGACATGCTGCGAATCCTTTAAACCAGTTCCAGTCTCCATCTGATAAATTAGCTGTATAAAGAATCCCCAGCAGGGAACAGAAAATCTGCAGAACTTACTATAAATATAGTACTATAGGTGAATATACAGATTCTAAAAAGGGTATACGTACTCAGAGAGGGTCCGTGGTGGACGTCACAGTTGGGACAGTGGTAAACGTCAATGTCCACAGCATGGTGCTCTTCTACTTCAACACAGCTGCAAGTAAATAAAAATGTAAATGAATCAGGGTTCATACAGATACTGTAAAATGAAATTCCAAGACCTTCAAGGACTTTTCAAACACTACTTTTTTGATTTTCAAGGACTTCAATCAGTTATCAAACAATGTTTTATCTTTCAATTTCTAAAAAAGATAAACAGATAAATGAAAATATATTTCCGGTCTAAATCATATGATTTGTGAACCTGCTCCAAAATCCCGATCTAATTCAAGTAATTTGCGATACGTTCTCCGAAGTTCTGTTCTGAAGCAAATGACTCACAAACCTGCTCTGAAATCCCTATCTAACTCAACTGATTCGCAGTATGCGCTCAGAAGTTCAGATTTGAAGCAAAAGATTCACAAACCCACTCCGAAGTTCCGATCTAAAATCAAAGACTCGTGAACCCGCTGTGAAACCCTGTTCTAAATCAAATGTTTTGCAATCCGGGCTCCGAAGTTTCGACCTGAAGCAAAAGATTCACTAACTCGCTCTGAAATCCAGATCTTAACAAAATGATTCATGATCCAGGCTCTGAAGTTCTGATCTGAAGCAAAAGATTCACAAACCCACTCCGAAGTTCCGATCTAAATCAAACGACTTGCAAACCCGCTCCGAAATGCCATTATAAATCAGATGATTCACGATCCAGGCTCTGAAGTTTCGATCTGAAGCAAAAGATACACAAAGTCGCTCGGATGTTCTGATCTAAATCAAATGATTTGCTATCCACGCTCCGAAGTTCTGATCTGAAGTAAAAGATTCATAAACCCGGTTCAAAGTTCCAATCTAAATCAAATGACTTGCGAACCCACTCTGAAATCCTGATCTAATTCAAATGATTCGCAGTACGCACTCAGAAGTTCCGATCTGAATCAAATAACTCGCAAACCCGCTCCAGAATCCCATTCTAAATCAAATGATTTGTGATCCGGGTTCTTAAGTTCCATTCTGAAGCAAAAAAAAAAAAAAAAAAAAAATTCAACAACTTGCTCCAAAATCCCAACCCAATTCAAATGATTCGCGGTCCGAAGTTGAGATCAGATGCAAAAGATTCACGAACTCGGTCCGAAGTTCCAATCTAAATCAAATGATTGGTGCTCCGCGTTCCGCACTCCTATTGGAACGCTTCGAAACAGTGAATTATTTTTGTTTTGTACTAATTTGTGACCATGTTTTGTTTTGCTTTTTCCACTGTTTTGCTTTTATTCGCTGGAATGCCACTCTCTCATGAATGCGTGTACAACAGTTAGTGGAAACTACAGACTACTTTTTTTTAAACTTTTAAAACAAGGATATTTTTCTCACACAAAAGCATCAGATTACTTCAGAAGGCCCCGTGGAGCTGTGTGGAGCACTTTTTATAATGGATGGATGCACTGTATTAGACTTTAAAATACCAACAGCCATTCACTGCAATTACAATACTTAGAAGAGCCAGGATATTTTATAATATAACTCCAATTAAATTTGTCTGGAAAAAGAAAGTCATGTACACTTATGATAGCTTGAGGATGAGAAAATCATGGGGTAATTTTCATTTTTAACGTCAGTGCTAAATATAAGTTGCTAAACGTTCGTCAAACAATACGACAGTGGCTCGCACGTGCTGAAGGAGCTTATTAAAACATTCCCCCACAACTGAAGCTTTGCCAACAAGCATCTTATCGCTCAAGACCCGTTTGCCCCACTTCTTCATTTCCCCACTTCCAGCCGCACCCTCCATTACCTTAAAGGCATGTTGTTTCACAGGAAGTTATATGACGAGCTAGCTCTTGGCATTGTGTGGAGATTCATTAGCCAGGCAGGTAATGAGGCCTTGCACACTTCTCTGGCTCAGGTTTTGCTCAGCATTGCCAAAGAAAGCAATTTCGCTAACTCCTTGGTTTTAAGTGTTACATTACCCAGAGTGAAGTGCTCCAAACAATGAGGGCTTCACATGGAGAACGCTTGACTAGCTAGAAGCAGCCTGAAGTAGTCTGACACTGCAATATAACAAACGGTATGCAGGAGATGCAACCTGGCTTCTCAAACAAACTTCGTAGCACACAGTAAACTATAAAATGTTCCAAACATGCTTGAAATCTGATCCTGCCAAAGATTGAACAAATTCTGCAGTGACCGAGGAGTAACTCCAGACTGGGTCATCTACGGTCGATTACGTTTAACCCCAGACAGGCCCGGCTAAACCAGAACTCCAGATGTGAGGTTACATTTGGTTGGGCTCCAGGGCACGAGACATGAGGTGGACGGGGGAAGGGAGTGTGTTTGTGTTGGAAACAAGTGTGGGAAACAGCAGCATGGAGTGGCAGTGGTGTGTCCACATCAAAAGATGTAAATTAGCCTTCCTACTGGGAAAATTTGGGGTTTTGTGTTTTTTTTCCTCAATGCCACAAGAACAAGAGGTATTACATTCGCAGAGCTAGTGCAAGATGAACATTTGTGGTTAAAAAAACAAAAAAAAAAAAAGTATATAAATGTATCTTTTTATTAGGAAATGACTGATCGTTTCGCTACACTGTAAAAAATAAAAAACACAATTTGTTGAGTCATCTTAAAATAATCTGTTACCCTGCTGCCTTAAAATCTTAAGTTCAGTCAACTAAAATAAGTTTAGTCAACTTGAAATGTTAAGTTGTACTAAGTAACAACTTAAACTTAACAGATGGGTAAGTAACCCAGCTGCCTTAAAATTTTATTTGAGTTGACTGAACTTAAAATTTTAAGTCTGCAGGGTAACAAATTATTTTAAGTTGACTCAACAATTGTTTTATACAGTGTACACTGTAAAAAACAAAAAAAACAATTTGTTGAATAAACTTAAAATAATTTGTTACCCTGCAGACTTAAAATTTTAAGTTCAGTCAACTCAAATAAGTTTAGTCAACTTAAAATGTTAAGTTGTACTAAGTAAAAACTTAGATATTTGAGTTCACTGAACAGACAAGTTGGGCTTGTTACCCAGCTGCCCTAAAATTTTAAGTTGAATGAACTCAAATATCTAAGTTGTCACTTAGTACAACTTAACATTTCAAGTTGACTAAACTATTTTTAAGTTGATTGAACTTAAAATTTTAAGGCAGCCGGGTACAAATTATTTTAAGTTGAATCAACAAATTGTTTTTTACAATGTAGATAAGACCCGTATTCCTCGATTGGGATCGTGTAGAGCCAGCTGCACTGAAACTGTAATTTGGACCCTTCAAACTTGGGTAAAATTGAAAATTTCACACAATGTTCATTTACATGCAAGTACTAATGATATTTGGTTTCCTCCTGCTAAACGGCTTGGTTGGGAGTGGCATAGGTGTGCTATTATTCAAAACTGAACTAGTCATATGTTTTATTTAGCGGAAACGAAGCAACATTTGGAAGAAAACGCACCACATCAACATCTATGTACGTTTTTTTTCCTCTCAAAGGAGCCAGAACAATCCGATCAAGCTGCTACTGCAAACACTTGCCAAGAGCTTTCCCTCCTTCCGTTTCCTTCAGACTTTCACTTGTGTTTGTGATGAGACAACCAAAAAGGACATGCAGGAAATGACTCATGAGATCATTACATCACAGCGCCTCAGTTCTTGACCTACTGTAGGATGAAACACCGGCTTTCTCCTCAAATCTAGGAGAAAGGTTTACTCCTACTCTGTCTGAGTAATCTGTGGTGAGGAACACTGTGTCACTAAAAACAGATCTGACTCAAGAGTTTTTGAGCCACGATAACAGATGCTGAAACTTTCTGTTGCCAAGCGAGACGGGTAAAAAGAACAGCACTGGGTGGGAGAGAAAAGACTGCTCGAGTTCTCAATCTGAATGAGTTCAGGCCTCAAGAGAGCTTACATCACGAGGGATCGGTGGGTTGCTAGCGTAACAAAAAGATTCAGGCAGAAGAAGAGAATGATGCAACAAGCAAAGAAAATATGAAGTGCAATATTATTGGCAAGTTTCTGCTGTGGAGAGCTGAATTGTGAAATAATGGTGATGAAATAGTCGAGTGTTGCAGTCAAGTACTCACACAAATAATGAGTACTTGATCACTTAATATAAGTATTTTGAAATAAATTGAGTTTGAAGATGATGAGTTTCACATATTAGAGAATGATACTGTTTTCTTGATATAGCCTCGCGGTTAGTGAGTTGACATATAGTGCAACTGCGCTCACAGTGACCCAAGTCCTCTGCTGATCCCGCTCCCCTCTCTTCGCCCAATTCTTTCCTGTCATCTCTCCACTGTCCTCTCACAATAAAAGGTACAGAAAGCCCATAAATTTAACTTAAAATAATCTTCATTTATGTTTCGAAGATAAAAATATGTCTTAACTATAACTACACTACTCTTAAGTTTTTGAACTTGAAAATTTTTAATTTTTTTTTTTAAGTCTCTTTTGGCCACCAAGCCTGCATTTATTTGATCCACAGTACAACAAAAACAGTAAAATTTTAAAATATTTTTACTATTTAAAATGACAGTTTTTTTTATTTGAATATATTTTAAAATGTAATTTATTCCTGTGATTTCAAAGCTGAATTTTTAGCATCCTTACTCCAGTGAAATGATCCTTCAGAAATCATTCTAATATTCTAATTTGCTGCTCAAAAAACATGTGATGAATAGAAAGTTCAGAAGAACAGCATTTATCTGAAATAGAATTTTTTTTTTAACATTATAAAATGTCTTTAGCATCACTTTGTATCAATTTAACTAAAACTATTAATTTATACAATTTCTTTCCCCAAAAAAAAAAAAAAACTAAAATAAAACAAAATTATACTGACTCCAAACTTTTGAATGGTATACTGTATAATGTTACAAGTTTTTTTTTTTTTTCAGACAAATGCTGATCTTTAGATCTTTCTATTCATTAAAGAATCCTGAAAAAAAAAATGTACTCAACTATTTTGAATATTGATAATAATAATACAATATTTTTCTTGAACAGCAAATCAGCATATATTATGATTTCTGAAGGATCAGTGACACTGAAGACTGGAGTAATGATGCTGAAAATGTAGCTTTGATCACAGGAATAAACTACATTTTAAAATATATTCAAACAGAAAACTGTTGTTTTAAACAGTAAAAATATTTCAAAATGTGACTGTTTTTGCTGCACTTTGGATCAACTAAATGCAGACTTGGTAAGCAGAAGAGCCATTAAAAAAAAAAACTTGACTGGTAGTGTATATAAATTTTATTCACAAACATTATTAATAATGTTTTCAAAATAAGCCAATTGCATTTTTTAAAAATAAATAAATTAGGGCTGTCATGATTAATCGCACACAAAATAAAAGTTTGAGTCTGTTTAATATATGTGTGTGTACTCTGTGTAATTATTATATATATATATATATATATATATATATATATATATATATATATATATATATATATATATATGTATATGTATATGTATATGTATATGTATATATATATATATATATATATATATATATAAATACACACAAATTGATGTATATATTTAAGAGCTATACGTTATGTACAAAATATTTTTATTTATATATAATATAAACTCTATAAAAATTATAATAAATACATATACTTGTAAATATTTCTTAAATATATACATGAATGTGCTTGTATTTATATATGAATAATAATTACACAGTACGCACACATTTATTAGACAAACTCAAACTTTTATTTTACATGCGATTAATCGTGATTAACCATTTGCCAGCCCTAAAATAAATAAATAAGCATGGCATCAAAAACCAAGCACAATTGTAACATTTTACAATATAGTCCAATTTTGTCTGTTACTGTTAAATAGTTAAAATTAATTCATTAAAATGGATTAAAAACTGACTATCCTATATTTGTTTGAATATTGCACTATTTATGCTAAATCTGTAAAAAAAAAAAAAAAAAAAAAAAAAAAAAAAAAGGATGTTCCATCTCTGTTAGAATCTTGCCTTTGAAGCCAGCTGACTATTGAGTGTTTCTTTCCTTTAATTCTTGTTTGGAAATATCAGAGAATAAATCTATCATTGCACTTCGTGTTCCATTATTAGCGTTTCCCTTTTAAAGCAGATGAGCAAGCCAACAACCATAACGCTGTCACAAACAAATTCCACAAAACCTCATGAGACTTGCTAAACCGCGCACTATTCGTCCTCAAGAGGGTGGTTAAGCGTGAAATAGGATAATAGCATTAAAGTATGAGAGGCGCAGTAACAGACTTGTTTGTTTGGGTGCTATTTTATTAATTTAAATCTTACCAAGCTATTGCATTTACTCATTGTCAAGGCTTACGCTGTTGCACTGGTATTGCATGTCGTTTTGTCAGAAGTGGAGGTGGAGGGGGGTCCTGACAGGAAACAGAATGTCATTGCATCTGTCCAAATCCTTTGTCTAAATAGGACTCACATCACAACAAAACAACACTACCACTGAGATAACATACCAGATGACTAAACGCCGATTGACTTGAGAAATAACAACACAAAGAAGCCTCTAGGCGCCGTCCCATCAGTATCATAAATCTGGGTTGTCGTGTCAGGAAGAGACTTTAAGCCTTAAAAAGATGTTGGGATTTGGCCTCAAAAGATGTAAGAGCACACCGAGTGGCTTTTTCCAAGACTGAAGAGCGAGATGCTCTTCCATGGTTGAAGAACGGTCGTTCCTCACAGAGATCTTATGACCTGCCGTGTAGCCTGAATGGAGATAGTCATTACTCAGCGGAAATGTAGGCTTGATCAAGAGATGGAACAAGTCCAGGCAAACAATAAGAGGATGTGGCCATTTTTCTTAATGGCACGTTTTTGGAGAAGTGCCCACGGGCCCCCCAATGAGAGCGCAACAGTTCTTGAGACAATGGGTGAGGGTTGGTTTTGTGCAGCTTGTTAGGTCAAATGTAGATCCTAGCACGGGATTTAATTGCAGAAGGTTGGAAGACGCTCGAAGGCTTCTTTTAAGGAGCCATCACGAGTACATAAACCCAACACAACCAATGAGATCTCCCGAAGGCTTAACCAATCGTTCAACTAGACGGCAAGCAGATGAAAAGAGTCTCCATGGTGATGGCAAGTTCACAGGCAGAACTCACAGTATGTTAGCCATAGATCCCATTACGCTCTCAGAATCACACTTTGTACTATGGTTTGAGCCTGAGGCCTCCTTGCCAACTAAAGCGTGCGTGAAATCGTGGAGAATTTGAACTCAAATGTGTATTATTCCATCACAACTGCTCTTGATTTGTGCTACTAAAGAATTAGGAATGGGAAGTGAAATGAGTAAAGTGATTCAGAAAGATTCAGAAATGCTTAAAGGGATAGTCCGCCCAAACATTAGTATTCTGTCATCATCATCTACTCACACTCATGTTATTCAAAACCTGTATGACTTACTTTCTTCTGCTAAATACAAAACAAGAAATTTGAAAAAGATACTTTTCTCAAAATATCTTTTTTCTCAAAAGAAAAAGAGCTATATAGGTTTGGAGCAACATGAAAGTGAGTAAATTTATAAAAATATTATTGTTTCTATTTATTTCACTGTCCAATTTCTTTCTCATTCAGTCATCATTTACATACAGTTGAGGTCAAAAGTTTAGGTAATTATTTACCAAAATATGAGGGACCATACAAAATACATGTTATTTTTTATTTAGTACTGACCTGAATAATATATTTCACATAAAATATGTTTAGTCCACAAGAGAAAATAATAGTTGAATTTATAAAAATGACCATGTTCAAAAGTGTACATACGCTTAACTCTTAATGCTGTGTTGTTACCTGAATGATCCACAGCTGTTTTATTTTTTATTTTTTTGTTTAGTGATAGTTGTTCAAGAGTCCAGAACAGTAAAACTGGCTGCTGTTCTTCAGAAAAATCCTTCGGGTAACACAAATTCTTTGGTTTTTCAGCATTTGAACCCTTTTCAACAATGGCTGTATGATTTTGAGATCCATCTTTTCACACCGAGGTCAACTGAGAGACTCATATGCAACTATTACAGAAGGTTCAAACACTCAGATATGCTTCAGAAGGAAATGTAATGCATTAAGAGCCGGGGGGTGAAAACTTTTGAACAGAATGAAGATGTGTACACTTTTCTTATTTTGCCTAAATAACTTTTTTTTTTTAATTTAGTACTGCCCTACTGAAGCTACAGAGGATACTTACATGTCTCCCAGAAGACAAAATAAGTTAAATTTACCTTGATCTTCAAATTCTAAAAGTTTTCACCCCCTGGTTCTTCTCCCAAAGAACTCAATGAACAACCATCACTAAACCACTAAACCACTGTGGATCATTCAAGTAACAACACAGTATTAAGAATCAAGTGTATGTAAACTTTTGAACAGAGTCATTTTTATAAGTTCAACTATTATTTTCTCTTATGGACTATGTAAAATATGTAACATTTTGCAGACGTAAACTTTTGACCTCAAGTGTACCCGCATATCTTTTCAAAGTTGAGTTCCTTTTGTCTGTGAATCCTAATATCTCAGCTTTTTTCCATACAATGAAAGTCAATAACACTCCATACACTTAATGAAGTCAACTTAAATTTAGGTCGTTCTGTAACAAAAGTGATCACAAAATCACAGTCGAATCAACATGAAGCACCATTTACTCAGGGCTAAGCAGCTTTTTATTGTTAAACAGTGACTTTGAATTCTTAAAGTTGATCAAACTCAAATTCAATGCAAAATTTGTCGGCAAATGTTCGGCCTTTTAATATTCCTCACATGGATAAACACATCAAATTGTTTCAGAAGGTCTTTTTTAACCCCCAGAGCTGTGTGGAGCACTTTTTATAAAGAATGAATGCACTTTATTGGACTATTGAATCTCAACAGCCATTATAAAGCTTGGAAGAGCCAGGATATTTTTTTAGATAACTCTGATTGTATGCATCTGAAAGAAGAAAGTCATATACATCTAGGATAGCTTGAGGGTAAATCATGAGGTAATTTTAATTTTTGGGTGAACTAACCCTTTAAGGCTTAGGATGTTTTGAAACTCGATGAGCTTGACAACCCCTGGTCACTATTCACATTCACTGTATGGAAAAGAGCAGCATTAACACTCTGCTAAACATCTCCTTTTGTGTTCTACACACGTTTGCAATGACATGAGGATGAGTAAATGATGACAAATGAATTGTCATTTGTTTAACCTGCTAAAAGTGTAGTTCTTTAACCTCAGACCTGGGTAAACAAGTCCAAATTAGCTCATTTACTTGACTTTAATTTATAGGGTCTCCAAATGTGAGGTGGAAGTGTAGGGTTTCCGAGTTGGATGGCAAAGCAGAACACAACAATGACCTCTCGTATCCATCAGTCCCAAGCTTGAGTTACTCTTCATTTAGTGGACACTTTTCATCCTGTGCGACCTACAACACTCTAATTGCAAAGACAGTCCTCCTGGAATAAACTAAGGTTAAGTGCTTCGCTTGAGGGCATAATGATAGAACAGCAAGATAAAGTGGCTGAGCAGAACTGTGAGGTGAACCCACACCATTTGTGTTAGCAAAGATCTTCACTGCAAAGAACACAGAGGACACTGTCCGTTTTGATGTGTGCCTGCACTTATTCGCTAAATTAAGCCTGGCTGAGGGAAGTCAGGGAGGAAACTGTGGGCAAAAAAAAGCTCAGCCAACAGACAGTAAAGACAGCAGGAAGCATAACACAAAATGAGGGTAACGAAAGATAAACTAAGCCTTCCCCTCTCCTTTTTTATGTCTCTTTGTGAACCTGACTGTCTGTCTTGAACACAGACGAGCCCCTGAGAGCAATGAGCACAGGAAGCTGCATTCAGCATAGGAAACTAGGCTTTACTGCTTCAAACCCACAAGCTTGGCCAAGACCATCACCCCAACAAGAGCAGGGGACTTCCTCCAGACACAACTGTGCTGCAAACTCTCACCTTTGTTTAGAGATCAAAACAAAAACAAGACTGTAACTGCCACGGGAAATAGCATAGACCCTTACAGTCTGAACTAGATATACACTACTGTTTAAAGGTTTGGTGTCATTTAAAAAGTAAAGATGTTTATAATGTTACAGAAAAATAATTCTGAATAAACACTGTTCTTTTGAATTTCTGAAGGAGCATGTGACACTGAAGACTGGAATAATGATGCTGAAAATTCAGCTTTGCATCACAGAAATAAATCACATTTTAAAATGTATAAAACCAGAAAGCAGTTTTTTGAATTTGACTTTTTTTTCAACCCTGGTTTGAGGCGACATTCCCACAGCTCTGACTACTTTCCCTTTTCAATGCATTAAAATACTATAACAGCCTTATTAGATATGACACATGTGACAGATGACCAGTGAGATCATCCGGTCTATTCATAAAGTGGATAATGGTCTTGAAATCAATAGGTTGGCAACCTAAGGCCGTTAATCATAAGCGGTCTGTGAAAAATCCATCTGACAAACAGCTGAAATAATGTTGTTACTAAAGACTACGGAAAACCGATATCCACATGGAGCTACTCTACTTGGGTTCAGAATCATGCAGTGATATTTATGCAAGAGATTGTATTGTCATTTACAGGGTTTGTACAGATACTGTAAAATGAAATTCCAGGACTTTTCAAGCACTGCTTTTTGTGATTTTCAAGGACTTTAACCAGAGATCTCACTTATCGAACAATAATTAAAATGGTAAAAAAAAAGTGAAGCACATGCAAAGTATTACTACAAAAGTATTACAAAGTATACTACACTTTTACTATAGTAAAACCACAGTTAATTTTCTTAGGGAATTTGTATTTGTGTATACTTTGTTTTTATAACTGTATTGCCTTAATGGTTTGATGTTTTCTACAGTTTAAAGAAAAAATGTAAAATAAAAAAAAAAAAAAAAAAAAAAAAAAAAGATGTGCAAAATTGCTCCAAAATCCTTATATAAAATCATATAAAATGATTTGCGGACCGGCGCTGAATCTGAATCAAATGATTTGTGATCCACAATCTGAAAATCTGATCTAAAGCAAAAGATTCACAAACTCTCTCTGAAGTTCTGATCTAAATCAAATGATTCGCAATCCAAGCTCTGAAGTTCTGATCTAAAGAAAAAGATTCACAAACCCGCTCTGAAGTTCTGAACTAAATCACATGATTTGCGATCCACTCTCTGAAGCTCCGATCTAAAACAAATGATTCGTGAACCCGCTCTAAAGTGCTGATCTAAATCAAATGATTCGCGATCCAAGCTCTGAAGTTCCGATCTAAAAAAAAATTATTCGCAATCCAAGCTCTGAAGTTCCGATCTAAAACAAATTATTCGCGATCCAAGCTCTGAAGTTTCGATCTAAAGCAAGAGATTTGCAAACCCGCTCTGAAGTTCTGATCTAAATCACGATTTGCGATCCACTCTCCGAAGTTCCAATCTAAATCACATGATTTGCGAACCCACTCTGAAGTTCCGATCTAAATCAAATGATTTGCAATCCACACTTGTGGAGCTCCAATCATATCACACGATTTGCGATTCACGCTCCGAAGTTCTGATCTAAATCAAATGATTTTCAGTGTATGCTCTTAAGTTCCGATCTGAACAATGATTCTTAAAGCATCATTTCAGATCAAAACTCAGAGCGTGAATCTTAGTCATTTGACTAAGATCGGAACTTGAAAAACGCGAATCATTTGATTTAGATCGGGACTTGAAAATCGTGTATCGCGAATCATTAGACTTGAATCATTCAATTCATGAAATAATTCACTAACCCTTTCCGATCTAAATCGAATGATTTACGATACGCAATTTGCAGTCCCGATCTGAAACAAATGATTTGCGATAGACGATCCAAACAGAGTGCTTTGAAACAGTGAATCATTTTGCGACTCAATGGTTTAACTCATTCTGAGTTTCGACAAGCTCCGTTTCATCCCTCACTACGTGCTTTTTAAAATTGTTACAAGCGATGCTGAAATATGAAAATGAATGGCTATTTTAACTTGAGCTGAAATTAACTTTTTTTTTTTTTAAATGAATGATCGAAGTCACAAGTTTGAATCAGTTTGAGCGGTTCCAGTGTAAATTACTCAATTTATTTAGTTCATCTGTTCCTCTTTTCAGATCTTCAGCCATGTTTACACAACACTGTCAGTACTGCTGCTTGCCTAGCTCGATTGTTTTTTGACATTAAGGGAAATAAGCAAAAAAATGTATGAAGTTTTTAGTAACTGCATGCATTTTGCGTGAAAAGTTGTGTGCTTATTGACAAAATTAAACACTTATTTCATAGATACGTCGTCTTTCAATAATTCAAGCAATTTTTCCTCATCATGAATATCGCTATTTTCAAAGGTTTTCCAGGCCTTAAATTTCAAATCGTACTTTAAGCACCTTGTCCGAATCCTGCATTAAGCAAGTGTAGCTATACATAAGATTTCAGTAGATTATTATCAACACTTCATTTTATCCTAATTGAAATTCTAGTAGCAGCAGCACATGATCATCTCGTCATCATTAAAAAACCCTAACATCACATACAAACACGGGGGTGACTTTTCAACCAGGCCAATCCAAGAAAAAACCTGGGCTGACAAGACAGAAGTCATCTATCTCTCCTCAGTGTTTTCAGCCTCAGAGGGACGTTGATGAATGGGGCTTTGAACTTGCCTCTGGGCAGCGAGGCCTCCATCAATCTTTTCCCTCCTACAAACACACAAGCGCACCCACGCACGTGCATCATGCATGCAAATACACGCATTATTCAAAAGACAGAGACGCATGCAGAATCACAGACCTCAGAATGGATTTGCTGAGAATAAACGCACCACTTAAACGAGTCATTAGGTAACATTCCATTTTTAAAGTCACTGTAAATCCTGCAAAACTGGCCTGCACCTGGCAGGTAAGGCATGTATGGGCAGTTTTTCCAAAGATTGAAGCTGTACGTTTGGGCCTCTTGTCACTATCAGGCGTGAATATCAGGAGTTTCGTAATCCTCTGAGGCCTTCACTCCCAGCGGCTCCTGCCTCCCAAACCAGACTGTGCATGAAGCCAGATAACAGCCAGGCCCCGGCGACCGGCTAGACGGCTTAATCCCATTGGTGGCAGGCAGCAGTGCCACATGGAACCTTTGAGTAACAGAACAAAACACCTCAACCACACATCCCGAAAATATGATTAACCCGCGTTATCAACACACCACAATGTTGTAATGCAGAGATACAAAACCCCCTTGGCAAAACTCAACACCACTTGAAATTCAAACACACAGGCCTACTGCAAGAATGCTTGAAAACCATGGTAAATATTTATATTCTATAATAAGGGTGGGAAATCTGAGATGATTCAGACTGACCTTTGAAATGCTGTTGTTTAGAAAATAAATTCAGACCATCACAGGTCTAAGCTGTGGTGTGATTTGCTTAAGACGTGCATGGAGAAAGAGAACAGAAAAAAAAATGACCCAATCATATATTAAAATATTGATAATATTATTACTTTTAATAATTTAAATATTAATAAAAACTGTAAAGAATTATATACATAAAATATTTAAATAATAGTAGTATTAAGAATTATAGTAGTAATAATAGTAATAAGTCATTATTATTAACTCCACATTTATATAAAATTATTTATTTTATATACAAAATTATTTCTTTATGAAATACATCTAATGATAAAATTATTATTTAATAATAATAATAATAAACTGTAGGTCTTGTGAAATTAATAATTATATTTTTTGAAATAATTGAAATGATTTGCTGAAATAACAACTGAATAATTTACATAATAGAATTATAAAATAATATATATAAACGTGTGTGTACACACAAAATATTTAAATAATAATAGTAATAAAAGTTATTATTATTATTAATAATAACTATATTTATATAAAATGATTCATTTTATGTACAAATAAATGTATTTTATATATAAAAAACTGAAATTAATATTTTTAATAATTAAAATAATTTAGACAAAATATTTTCAATTACACACACACACAAGAAAATAATTTAAGCTATTAAAAATATAATTACTAATTTCACAAGACCTCCAGATTTTTATATTAAATAATAATAATTTTATTATTCGATTTAATACATTTAATAATAGATTCTGAATATAAAATAAATTTTATATAAATGTGAAGTTAATAATAATAATTTTTATTACTATTATTACTACTTAACTACTATAACTACTTACTATTTATTACTACTATTATTTAAATATTTTATGTATTTAATTTTACACAATTTTATATATAGATTTAAAGATTCTTAAAAGATTTTTAGAAGTAATAATTTAATTACTATTATATTAACATATAATTATATCAAATATATTTTATTTTATAAATTATTTAAGCTATTGAAAATATTGTTATTACTTTCACAAGACAAGATCTCCAGTTTGATATTTTATTTAATAATAATAATAATAATAATAATAATAATAATAATAATAATAATAATACTGATAGTAATTTTTATTTGATTTAATATGTAATAAATACATTCTGTATATAAAATAAATAATTTTATATAAACAAGAAGTTAATAATAATAAGAAGAATAACTTTAATTACTACTACTACTACTATTATTATTATTATTTAAATATTTTATGCACACAATTTAACACAATTTTTATAAATAAAGGTTTAAAAGTAATATTATTTTTACTGTTATATATAGTAATGATAGTATTACAGTAATGATAACATTCAAATGTTAATATAACCTGCATTTGTTTAATTAAACATTTATGCTATTTTATGAAGACATTTTATATTTTTCAACTCATAATAAACTACCTTGTCTATAACACATTTCCCATTTCTTAAAGCGCTTTGTACTGTTACATATTTGTAGTACATACTACATTAATGTATAAAGGTTTACAAATAAACTACAAACAAGCGTGCCACCCAGCTATTTCACACTTATAAACAAGTAACATGATGTTCATGAACTGTAAATACTGCCGGAAAGCGTGCAAGCTAATTTTACCCTGAGCATTTCACACGTCTTCGGCTCGACGCTGCACACGTACCTGTCCCTTTAAGAGGCGGAACCACATGCCCATATATGTAAAACTGGGGGATTTAAATGCCCGACCCCTGCTGTCAATCAAAAAGACCAAACAATCACAGAAACCTAAGGCGCTGAGCTCCATTACAAACGTGACTTTGCTTTTTATATTTAGCACTCCCACAAAACCTAGCAAACCCCAAAATCAGACGCCACTTTCCAAGCAATCTGTAACGCACATTTAAAGTATTTAACGAGAGAAATAAGGAAGGGTCTGATCTCGTAAACTCAACCACACGTCTTTGTTTAGTAACCCCCCTCCATTCCCCGTGTAACTTTTCATCGAAACCCCCCACGTTTCCTCACGCTTCACAGACTGACTGCTGCAGAACAACCAACAAAGAAATAACCTGCATGACATATACATTTAATTTACAAGCTGAGAGCAATAAAACTCGGCTGCATAAAAATAAATCAAACGACGAAAAACAAAAATAAACCCACCAAAATATCTATCCAGATGTTGTTCGCTAGTTTAAAGCGAGTTGCAAACAGTCTAAAACTCTTAAAACGCAAGTTTAATTTTCTGTTAACTGCTCTGGAGTAGCAACCATTACTGTTTATGATTTTTTTTTAACTGTATGAAACAAGATATGTACTGAGGAAAAAAACATCACGCAGGAGTTCACTCGAAAGCGTGCAAGTTTCAGCACCACATCCATCATGACTTCGTTTAAAATCACTTCTACTTCTTTTTATGCAGTTTCGTCTTCTTTGTTATTATTATTATTGCTAGCATGTTATTTTATTTGTTTATCTCTCGTCTTATATTAGCATTTTAATATTTGCTGTTTGACACGTAACGCATTGACCCAGCTGCTGTTAAATGTGCAAGATAAATAACCCTCACTTGACGTCTGACCACAATCGCATGTGCACTTCAACAACTGATGTTGACATTTATTTACTTCTATGTGACATAAAACTACACAAGGGGTTAATGTCAGCTGATGCTCTGTAACTCCTAGCCACAAAGCTTCTGAGAAAAACCCTACGTGAACCCTTTTTTGCTGCTCGGATCGCTGGATTTTGTTGAGAAGCCGTGGAAAAACAGTCAAACGTTAGTGCAAAACAACAACGAAGCTTTAACTGACGGGTAACGCGAGCGTTTCTATTAGGAAAACTGCAAAGGAGGCGATTAACGGCTGGAAATATTGACAAAGCAGTGCGTGAAATCGTCTCAGTGCGAGCGAGCGAGCTCAACGCACGGCTTAGTGACACCCGAAGTGCCATAGGATTTCACAGGCTGCTATTTTGTTGCATTTTCCGACACCACGTATGACGGAGAAACGGTTGAATTCCTTACCTGCCGTGAAACCAGTCCTTACAAATATCGCATTCTATCATAAACCGGCTCACATCGTACGGCTGCCGGCAGACGCAGTACAGCTGGGCCGTCGCCATCTTCGGACTGTCCCCAAACAACGCAGCCAAGCTGGAATCGGGTTGGGCGGGGATTCCGTCTAATTATGCGGAAACAACACAGAGAGGAACGCGAAGGAGGGGCGCCGAGAGCATGCCGTGACGTCATGTATCAACACTGAGCGCAAGGCACGCCAAGTCACTTCATCATTACGTAATACGATAATGGGCTGATAATAAAAAACACTGAATGAGAGAAACGAGTTATGGATACATAAGAGGTGTTTAGGTCTACATAGTCCAGACCAATAGTTGTTTTTTTTGTTCATATAAACCATGGCTTATAGTTAAAACAGTGCAATGTTGATCATTTGTAATCATTTACTTTCATGACTTTTTTTTTAAATTAAAGAATGAAAGTTACAAGCGTTTTTGATTTTGTCAAGTTGTCAGGTTTCTTCCTATTTTTTACAGTAATAAAGTATCAGATTAGTATTTTTGAACTGAAAATTGTTTTAATAATCTATCAGATTAATTAAAATTCATTTCAGGAGATTAAACCTTCTGAAAAGAGCACATATTTAGAGACAAGAAGCCTCAAAGACTATATCTTTTGCAAAACTGTACAATTAATTTCTTTTGTCTTGTTTTAAATACAGTTCTTATGAGAATAGAGACATACTTACTGCTAGAAACACTTCTGGGTTAGAATTTGGTGAATATGCTTAATAGCCACTATGCATTATGGGACGCAGACAAACAAACAAACAAAAATCTTAAATATGACATTTTTTTTTAACCCTGTGACAGTTTTTATTTTATATTAAAAATTATAATACATTTAAATAACACTACATTTTTTCTAAAATATATTTTAATATTACTAATAATTCATTTCACTAACAGTGTTGCAAATATTTGTTTTAAATATAATTTATTATTGAAAAACCTATATGTATGAAGTCATTTGATTGTCATGTGATTTTTTGGTTAACATTTGGTTAATATTAGCATGTTTTAGGATACTATATTTTGTTACACTTGATATCTATGATTCAGTAAAAAAAGTAAAATAAATAATAATAATAAAACATCCAACTCACATTTTAGCACCACCATAATATTTTTTTTTAATTTTGACATTATTTTTTATGACAATTAAGCAACTCCATTAAAAAAAAACAATTACCATAAATAAAAAGCAGTGCAACAAATGTTATATAAATATTTCACACTTTTCACAATTATTTTATGATTCATTTTGTTTTATAATATTTAGCATTATGTGATAAGTATGAGGATACCTGCTGGTCATATCACTATTTAAAAAACTAAGATATTATATTTATTTTAATTAGACATTTTTTTAAATATTAAATACATTACATTTTTATGTTGTTGCATTGCATTGCCATCTTACCATTAATAAAAGGCAGTACAAAATGTAAAAATATAGTATTTTATTATTATTATTTTTTAAATAATATTTTGCATAATGTGATACGTATGAGGATACCTGCTGGTCATAAACAATGTTGCTACAGAAAAACAAACAAACAAACAAATATATTATATATATTTTTTTAAATTAAACTTATATATATATATATATATATATATAATATAATAAACTTTTATGCTGTTGCATTGTATTCTTACCATAACTAAAATGCTGGACAACAAATGTTCTAAAAATATTTTACAATTATACAAAAATATATAATTATTGTTTTATTTATTTTGTTTCATAATATTTAGCATTATTTGATAAGAATGATGATACCTGCTGCTCATAAACAATGTCACTATTTAAAAAAATAAAGATATTGTATATCTTTTATTATACATTTTATATATATTAAATACATTATATTTTTATGTTGTTGCATTGTAATCTTACCATAAATAAAAGGCAGTACAACAAATGTAAAAATATCTAATTATTTTATTATTTATTTTGTTTTAGAATATTTTGCATTATGTGATAAGTATGAGGATACCTGCTGGTCATAAACAATGTTGCTACAAAAAAACAAAAAACAAACAAACAAAAAAAACAAAGATATTATATTTTATATATATATATATATATATATATATATATATATATATACACACATACATATGTATATAATACATTATACATTTATGCTGATATTATATATATTTTATTATACATTTTACATATATTAAATACATTATATTTTTATGCTGTTACATTGTAATCTTACCATAAATAAAAGACAGTACAACAAATGTTATAAAAATATTTTACAGTTTTAAAAAATATATAACTATTTCATTATTCATTATTCATTTTGTTTTGTAATATTTTGCAATATGTGACATAAATACTTTGCAGTATGTGACATAAACAATGTCACTATAAGAAAAACTAACTATTTTATGTTTTTTAATTATACTTTTTAAAATATTAAATATATTATACTTTCATGCTGTTGCATTGTATTCTTACCATAAATAAAAAGCAGTACAACAAATGTTACACAAATATTTTACAGTTATACAAAAATATATAATTATTGTATTATTTATTTATTTTGATTTATAATATTTTGCGTTATGTTATAAGTATACGGATACCTGGTGGTCATAAACAATGTCACGAAACAAATATATATTTTTAAAATTATATTTAAATGATAATTCTTTTAAAATATTAAATATGTTATACTTTTATGTTGCTGCATCGTATTCTTGCTGTGTTTGTTACATCATAGTGTCTCCCTGCAGTGTCGAATAAAGAATAATGGTAGTCCTGAAACTTTGAGTAGAAGGTTGACAATGGCACCACCTTGTGCAAAATCTGTTCATCACAGTCTTGCAAAAGCGTAAATCTCTGACTAAATACCCGTATATAAACTGCAAGCGACGCGACAAACTGCAACAGTTCTGTTATAATTACCAACTCTGCGACGCGGTGCACTGCAGCGACGTTGATTACAAGTTTGTCGCGTCGCATCAGATGGAGTTTAAGCTTCTGGGCGTCGCCTTGGCTCGACCCGGACCAATCGGGATTCCGCTCAATACTTTGTAAACAACACAGTTGCACGCTGTATGAAAACTTTACTACGAGAGGATGTCGCGTGTCGAGGACCGCCAGAAAATCACTTCATTCGGTAAGGGGCTTGTTTAAAATCCTCACAGCTTTTGTGAGCTTACAAGTTTGTCACGTCGATGAGACGAGCACTTTTCTCATCTCTGAAAGAACGAGCGCAACTACGATGTTGGCAGACATCCGGGACGTTTGTCGGTGAAAAATAGTGAACGCTGATGTATTTCTTTGCAGAATCTCTGTTTGTTGTGACACAAGAAGTAGCTTTAGGAGTAACTAAAGGGATACACACACTAAGGTGGTCATTTTTTGCTCGCCGTTTCTTTTGTGAAAGAACGAAGAGTAATAAGATCCTTATCGTAAGTGATAAAGTCTTGCGCAATTGAGCCCTGGGGAGTCAGTGGGCGGTTTAGCGCTTTGTTTTCGTTAGTATTTTAATATCGTTGAAGTTCAGGGGTCAACATGTTTAGTACACATTTTCTTGACTGTTGAACGTGTATGTGTGTACTTTTGGCAGAGGATGGGTCGAAATGTGAAAGATATTCTCAGTTGTAGGCTACGCATGAACACTCATTGTGATTTTATATATCGGTCTATGACGTGATGCTTGTTTTTGTCCGGAAGTTATCCAAAATGCAAGAATGATTTTGATACACTGTTTTATGAATAGCATATTTCTCAAGTAAAAAAATGTCTGGGTGGTGTAACTGTCCACAATTTGTAAAGGAGAAAAAAAAAGCCCAATTAAAAGACTAAAATTCTTGATTTATTAAAAAAGTGTTATAATACTATATTATTAAACCTTTAAAAATAAGCAGTAAAGAAATGTAGTTTTTATAATGTTTATATTTGGAAAACTTTGTATGTCAAAGTCAGTATGGAATTAGCAATATACAGGAGCCCATTTTGGTCATGTGTTTTAAAAAATGTGTTCATAAAAGGTTAATATCTTATAATATCTTATATCTTATAACTATATTTAGGCCTAGTTAATATTAGGGCTGGTAAACGATTAATTGTGATTAATCACATACAAAATAAAAGTTTGAGTTTGCCTAATATATGTGTGTGTACTGTGTGTAATTATTATGTATGTATAAATACACACAAATTAATGTATATATTTAAGAGAAATATGGTATGTACAAAATATTTTTATTTATATATATATATAATATAAATTCTATAAAAATTATAATTAAATACATATACTTGTAAATATTTTTTAAATGAATGTGCTTGTATTTATATATATATACACATATATTAGGCAAACTCAAACTTTTATTTTATATGCGATTAAACGATTATTAATTGTTTGCCAGCCCTGGAATCAAAATATTTTACGTTAGTTTTACATTAGTATATATATTGGATTAGTTGTTAAAAAACAAACAAGTAGTAAAGCAATTTTGTTTCAAATAGTTATATTTGGAAATAATTATGGAAAAATATTTATATATATATATTTGTCTGTCAAAGTCAGTGTGGCATAACCACTATGTCAACTCGTTTTGTTGTCATGGGATATTTTTTTTATTGTTATAACTCATTTTTTAAAATGAAAACCCATTATATCAGATATTACACTACATTATTGTTTTTTTTTTTTTTTTAAAAAAAGAAGAAATTCATATTTAAATTAGGAAAACTTTGTAAATTAAAGTCATTGTGCCATAAACACTAAGAACCCATTTTGTCATGTAGTAAAACATATATATGTATACATATATATGGCTTTTGATATATATATATATATATATATTATCTTTATAAAAACAGTTTTTTAAATAACAACCAATTTTAAATGTCCATTAATAGTTAATTTTTTCTTGGTACTAAACCTTATGGTTTCACCATGTGACTTTTTTGTCATTAAAATAACATGTCAAATACTTGTTACATTTTGTTTATATAATACATATGTAAATACACACACATGCAGTATCTATTTTGAAAATATTTACGTGTATATATTTATATTCATATAACTGATATTATATATAAATAATTTTTTTAAAATATAAACATGCATGAGTGTGTGTGTATTTATATATACATAATAAATATACACAGCACACACATATACTATGTAAACAAAAACTTTTAATTTGGATGCGATTAATCGCAATTAATCATGTGATAGCACTCTGTAATACTCATTAGTCACTGAAAAATGCATATGACTTTTTGTAGAGTCTCAGAAGTGTGCATGGCATCTCAAGCAGGCCACAGTAAATTACCTCAGCTGTTATTAAAATCCATTAAAGAACAAACATTTGGATCTTTTGCTGAACTAATCCAACGCAAATGATTAAAGCTAGACTATATAGTTTGATTGTGTAATATCCATCTCAGTGAGTCATTTCCAATAACAACACAATGGATGCTTCTAAGTGTACCGTCAAGTTTCAACATCCTCATAGCTGGAAGGTATGGCATTGAATAACTGTTTCTGCAGCGTCTGTTTGCTTTAGTCATGTATGCAGTGCTTCCCCTGAGAAATCTGCCCAACACATGCTTTTTCCGAATGCAAACAAAACCCCAAAAACAAAACAGAAAATGCCTCAGCAGTTTCAGTTTTTGGGTAATTGCAGAACACGAGGGGCAGGGCAGGCAGGTGCTCGTTTAAGACGTCGAACATGAACACAGGATGTGGGTACAGCCTTCATTTCAGAGCCTCTGCGCTGCACGCGCACCGCTCATCCAGAGAACTCTCTCCTGAGGAAGAGGAGGGGGAGGATGGGTGCGGAGGATTGCAGCTTCCTGCCGGGGGGCTCGATCAGGAACACAGTGTCTCTGACTCCTGATGCAGATCTTTGTCATTCAGAGAGCAGGTTGAACATTCAGTGGTCTCCATACTGCATCCAAGCAGTGTGTTTGACAAGACAGAATTATTTATTTATTTTTTCATTATTGCAACGGATCGTCAGGAGATGATTGATTTCTATCAAGATTCTAGGCTGAAAATCAAAATGGCTGATCTTTCTGTGTGGCCGTTATGGTTGATTTATCTCCTACGCATACTGTCACCTGCTGTGGTTTTTAAGCGACTTGGCTTCTGAGAAATGACATTGTTGACTTTCTGTTACTTGCAAGATCAGTGTTTCGATTTGGAAGAACGACTGAAGGAAAGAAGTGGAAATAATATTTTAAAACAGCAGTTGTATTAATTATTGATTAAGTTGATTAAAAAGTCATTTATTTTTATATTTTATTTAATATTATTTAATATTCATTTATTTTATAAATATATTTATACATTGATGTAAAGCACAAGCAAAACACACACACCCCCACACACACACACACATAAATTAAAATATATTTTTAGTGTAATATATTTTTATCTTTTATTTTATATATTAAGTATTTATTTAATTTACATTTGTTTATAATACATATACTATGAAGTAGGGCTGGGCGATATGGGCAAAAAAAAATTTTGTATGATATTTTTTTCATATCAGTCGATATTGATAATTATCATGATAAATGTCAAATCTTTATTTCTTTCAAGTTTAAAGTCAGATTTATGCTCCAAAGTGAAAGTTGTAGAAACCAGACCATTAATTTTCCTTAAAATAATATCTAAATAAAAAAGTTAATTTCTGCATGTTCTAATGAGTTATATTGTTTCAAATCAAGAAACAAAGAAATCAAAAAAAAGGTTTGGGTTGTCTAATAATAATAATAATAATAATAATAATAATAATAATAATATCACTTTTTTGTCTCTTAGAAATGCACATTTGATAGTAGCTTAAGGATGCAGAGGTAAATTTTTTAAATCAATCAGTAACATCTGTAAAAAAAATCGTAGCAACCTTAGTTTTATATGGTTCAATTTATTCTGAAACACAGTTAAAACCACACATAATGGTACATCAATACTATGGTAAAAATAGAACTACATGGTTTTATAGGTAGGCTATTTATATGAAAAACGGTAGTCTAAAAACTAAAAACGGTAGTCTTTTTTTTAGTCTAAAAATCAGTATAAATGTACACATGCTATAGCCTAATCACAAATACATATATACTGTAATACCATTACTCCTGTAATAAAATTCAGTGTGAATATCCCACATTAATATCCCGAATATCCCACATGAATATCCCACTCAAGTTCATTATTTCAAATGTAGGCGCGCGGCAGCGCTCATAACACGTGCAACGCGCTCCTTTTTTCCAGGTGCGTCCGCACCGCATCGAGATAATAAATGCATCTTCTCTAGTGAGCTTGCGGATGAACGGTCCGTGTGGCGCTATTCAAATGAGTCACGCTGTTTCATTCTGCTTTTGGAACATAAAAATTAAATCGAACATTGATCGAACTCTTCATATCGTTTTATTGAGGAAAATTATACCGCGATAAATAGCGTTATCGAATTATCGCCCAGCCCTACTATGAAGTAATATTAAGTTATATGTATATATATATATATATATATATATATAATGAGACACCAATGTTTCATATATATGTATAAAATGATACACACACACACACACACATATATATATATATATATATAAATGAGACACCAATGTTTCAGGAATTTAGGACACAGAATAGGACACATTATTCGATAACTGTTTTATTTCCTATTTGGGTTTATGTATATGCTTTATTTGTTAAAAATTATAGTTTTTGTTAGATGCCAGTGTTTCCTGTCATAACTATTCAAACTTTTGATTTTAAGCGGTGCGCGTGCAGTATCATAGCTATTAAACTATTTCTTGTTATTATTTTAAACCTGTATTTAACATCAGAATTATCTCAAAATAAATAAGAGGTGTTAAGTCTGAATTTGTGGTGGCTCTGTGGAATGCTTGATTCTGATTGGTCACTCATGACATTCCAAGGTGTTATTCCCTAATAACAACTGATAAAAGCTAATAAAAAGCTTTTACCTTGGAAAAAAGCTTTTTTTCTTGGACGAAGCTTTGCGTTTGGATAGCTAATAAAATATTAAAACTCAATTCAGTATTATTTGTACAATTGTGTACAATTTCTTAATTTTGTCGTCCTGGTATCGTGGACTTGCTCTTGTTTCATATGAACACAGCTGCTGCCATTTTGTTTTGTACACTGTAATGGTGTGACGGGTCTAGTGACAGATCCGGAGACGTTAGATCCATGTGCGACATCTTTAATGAACAATGAGAGTGGTACACCAGGCAGAGTTCAAAAGCCAGCAAACGGGAACAACAAAGGTAATCCAAGAATAACCGTAAATCCAGGCAGTAGGTCGGGGCAGGCAGCAAGAATCAAACACGATAACAAACAGTCCAGTCGGTAACAGGCAATCAGAAATACAAGGGAAAACGCTCGGAATTGCTAGACAAACTAAACAATACTTCGCGAGGGAACCCGCCGAACTGACGGTCCTAAAATGGCCGCCAGAGGGGAAGTGAACCCGGGTGAACCGGAACCGGAAGCGGGGGGTCCCAGGTACGGGGTTATGGGAAATGTAGTGAGTCAATAGTCCGGAGACGGTTCCCGCTGACGGCGGTTAGAGGGAGCCACAGAGACCGCTGTCGTAACAGAGCCCCCCCCCTGCGAGCGACTCCTGGCGCGAGGAGGTGCCCGACGCCGGGGTCTACCCCTCCTACGGGGAGCAGGTCGGTCCGGGTGCGCCGAGTGGAAGTCGAGTGTGAGAGAGGGGTCGAGGATATCCTCAGCCGCGACCCAGGACCTCTCTTCGGGGCCGAAGCCCTCCCAGTCTACCAGATACTGGAGGTGACCTCTGCGGCGTCGGGAGTCCAAGATTGCGTTGACCTGATAGGCCTCCTCGCCGTCGATGATTATGGGGGGAGGTCCCTGTGGTGCGGTCTCGTCTAGGTCCTCCGCTCCTCCCGGCACGTCAGCAGGCTTCAACAGAGAGACATGGAAAGTGGGTGAGATACGATACTCAGGAGGTAGGTCTAATCTGAATGATACGGGTGTAATTTGTTTAGTTATTTTGAAGGGACCCACGTACCTGGGACTTAGTTTCTTGCAGGGAAGGCGGAGACGTAGGTCTCGGGTAGATAGCCATACCCATTGGCCCGGTTCGTAAGGGGGGTTAGGCCGACGCCTGCGGTTGGCCTGGGTCTGGGTACGGCGGACGGCTCTTTGTAGATGAACATGGGCGAGATCCCACGTCTGCTCGCTGTGCTGGAACCAGGAGTTGACTGCTGGTAGATCTGCGGGTTCGCCGGACCAGGGGAAGAGTGGCGGCTGGTAGCCCAGGATACATTGGAACGGGGTGAGTTGAGTGGCAGGTTTGAGTAGTGAGTTCTGGGCATATTCGGCCCAGAAGAGGTAGCGGCTCCAGTCCTCCTGTTGGTCGTGGCAGTACGAACGGAGGAAGCGAGTCAACTCCTGGTTCAACCTCTCGACCTGGCCATTGGCCTGAGGGTGGTAGCCCGAGGTGAGGCTCACGTTAACTCCTAGGAAGCGGAAGAAGCAGGCCCAGAGACGAGAAGAGAACTGAGGTCCCCGGTCCGATACTATGTCCTCTGGCAGGCCGTAGAGTCTAAACACCCAGTTACAGAGAATTTCTGCTGTTTCCATGGCGGTGGGGAGTTTAGCGAGGGGAATGAGTCGGCAGCCTTTGGAGAACCGGTCAATAACAGAGAGGATGGCGGTGTAACCGTTGGAGAGAGGCAGATCCGTGATAAAGTCCACAGCGATGTGTGACCAGGGGCGTCGCGGTACGGGCAAGGGCTGGAGCAGCCCAGCGGGCAGACGGCGGGGAACCTTGGAAACATTGCAAGTCGTGCATCTCCTGATGAACTCTACGGTGTCTGCACGTTGAGTGGGCCACCAGAACTTGTTGGACAGCAGCTGTAGTGTGGCCTCGATCCCTGGGTGACCTGAGCTGGGGGTAGTATGTACCTCCGTAAGGATCCGGGGTCGAAGGGTGCGTGGAACATAAACGAGGTGGCCTGGACAATCGGCTGGTGTAGGGTCCAGAGCCTGGGCCTCTGTTATCTCACTCATGATATCCCAGGTTACCGGTGCGACGAGAACGGTGGGGGTAGGATGGTCTCCGACGATTTGACTGGCTGGTCGGGCTCTTGCTGTCGGGAGAGCGCGTCTGCTTTGGTGTTCAAGGAGCCGGGACGATAAGTAACTTGAAAGTTGAAACGTGAGAAGAACAGAGCCCACCGAGCCTGGCGGTGGTTGAGCAGCCTGGCCGAGCGGAGGTATTCTAAGTTCTTATGGTCGGTTAGCACCGTGAAGGGGTGCTTAGCGCCCTCTAGCCAGTGCCGCCACTCCTCGAGGGCCAGCTTGATTGCCAGAAGCTCACGATTGCCCACATCATAATTTCTCTCGGCTGGACTCAACTTGTGCGAAAAATAGGCGCAGGGGAACATTTTCGGAGGTTCTCCTTGACGCTGGGAGAGCACAGCTCCAACACCCGTGCTAGAGGCGTCCACCTCCACGAGGAAAGGCCTTTCGGGGTCCGGATGATGGAGAATGGGTGCTGAGGTGAACCTCTGACGGAGGTCGTTGAAGGCCTGGAGTGCCGGTTCGGACCAGGTGAGACGTGTGGTTCCCTTTTTTACCATGGCCGTGAGTGGGGCGGCTACGGTACTGAAATGGCGAATGAAACGCCGGTAGAAGTTCGAGAACCCCAGGAAGCGTTGGAGTTCCTTGAGCGTGGCAGGGCGAGGCCAGTTCAGTACCGCGTTCACCTTCCGTTCGTCCATGGAAACCCCCTCGGGGCTGATGACATAGCCGAGGAAGGAGATCTTTTCCAAGTGGAACTCGCACTTTTCCTCCTTTGCGTAGAGCTGATGAGCAATGAGACGCTGCAGCACCGCCCGGACGTGAGTGACATGTTCCGAGTAGTTGTTGGAAAAAATGAGGATGTCGTCTATGTAGATGATCACCCAGCGGTTTAGCATGTCTCTGAACACCTCATTAACGAAAGCCTGGAAGATCGACGGACTATTGGCTAGCCCGAAGGGCATCACCGTATATTCATAGTGGCCTGAGGTTGTGGAGAAGGCGGTCTTCCACTCATCCCCCGCACGAATACGAATGAGGTTGTAAGCGGATCGCAGGTCCAGCTTTGTGAAAACCTTGGCCTTGCGTAACTGTTCAAGGGAGGCGGGGACGAGCGGGAGTGGGTATCTATATTTGATGGTGATATCGTTGAGACCTCGATAATCGATGCACGGACGGAGACCCCCCGTCCTTCTTCTTGACAAAGAAGAAGCCCGCCGAGGCGGGTGAGGTAGAAGGTCTTATGAAGCCCTTGACTAGTTCCTCCTGAATGTAGGTGTTCATGGCTGCTGTCTCCGCCTGAGACAATGGGAAGATGCGCCCTCTAGGTGGAGTAGTTCCGGGGATCAGGTCGATGGCGCAGTCCCCAGGCCGATGGGGAGGTAACTGAGCTTTGATGCGGCTGAAGGCCTCGAGAAGATCCTGATACTCGAGGGGAACGGTTCTTCGGGATGGTTGAGGTGACGTCTCAGGCTGGAGACAGTGTTCCGTGCAGTAGGGTGACCAATTGGAGATGGAGCGATCTGCCCAGGTGATGGTAGGGCCATGACGGTCGAGCCAAGGGTATCCTAATATGACAGGTGAGTGAGGTGATGTGATGACGAAGAACCGAATTATTTCATGATGGTGGGGTCCGATCTGGAGGGTGAGGTCCTGAGTGGTGTGGTGGATCTTGCCGGAGCCTAGCGGTCGCCCGTCGAGGGCGGCCACTGTGACATGTGAGGAACAAGAGGAGACAGGGATTCGATTAGCAGTGACGAAAGCAGCATCAATGAAGTTACCCGCAGCCCCAGAGTCAATCAAAGCAGTGGTCTTGAGAGTAACATTCCCTGCCCTCAGCATGACTGGTATCTCACAACGTTTGAGAGAAAGTTCCTCCGTACTCACCGAGGCTGGCTGGCGTGGCGGGCGCGTGGGGCAGTTGGCTCGGATGTGTCCTGGTTGTCCGCAATACAAGCAGAGATTACCGCGGAGACGCCTCTCTCTCCTCCAGTGATAGCTTCGTTGCGCCAATCTGCATAGGTTCGGGCGCCGCCTCGGCAACGGGCGCAGCCTGCGGGATGGGTACGAGCAGCCTACCAGGCCTGCGAGCCCGCATGACGTTATCCACCCTGATCGAGAGATCGATGTACTGTTCACAGGAGAGACCCTCGTCCCGACACGCCAACTCCACCTGCAGATCCGGATTGAGTCCCCTTCGATAGTGCAGCTTCAAAGGGCCATCGTTCCAGCCGCTCTGGGCCGCGAGGGTTCGGAAACTCAGGGCGTAATCCGCTGCGGTTCTCCGGCCCTGTCGCAGCGTCAGGATCTGCTCCCCCGCCTCTCCATCCTCCGTGCACGGCTGAAAGACCTCCTTGAAGCGTTGCAGGAAAGCGGAAAACGAAGGGAAGGTAGGCTGGTCTAAGCGCCACACCGCCGTGGCCCACTCCAGTGCTCTTCCTATGAGCAGCGAACACACAAACGCGATTTTACTCTCGTCGGTGGGGTAGAGATGTGGCTGTTGACCAACGAAGAGGGAGCATTGGAGAAGGAAGCCCTTACATTTCGTGGGAGACCCGTCGAATTTCTCGGGAAACGCCAGGCGAGGGCTGGCGGCGGCCGGTGGTGCCGTCGGAGGTGATGTTGGGGGCGCTGGTGGTGAGGACGCTGGCGGAATCAGCTGGAGTCCCTGCAGCGCTTGCACGAGCTGTCCTGTCAGGTCGGTCAGACGGTCCAGCTGTTGTTGGTGTATTTGCAACGTTGAGGCTTGAGCGGACAATTCCGTAGCGATCTGTTGTACCGCCGTGGGGTTCACGGATGACGTTGTCGGAGAAGTCGCTGGATCCTGAGGTGGCGAAGTATTCTGTGACGGGTCTAGTGACAGATCCGGAGACGTTAGATCCATGTGCGACATCTTTAATGAACAATGAGAGTGGTACACCAGGCAGAGTTCAAAAGCCAGCAAACGGGAACAACAAAGGTAATCCAAGAATAACCGTAAATCCAGGCAGTAGGTCGGGGCAGGCAGCAAGAATCAAACACGATAACAAACAGTCCAGTCGGTAACAGGCAATCAGAAATACAAGGGAAAACGCTCGGAATTGCTAGACAAACTAAACAATACTTCGCGAGGGAACCCGCCGAACTGACGGTCCTAAAATGGCCGCCAGAGGGGAAGTGAACCCGGGTGAACCGGAACCGGAAGCGGGGGGTCCCAGGTACGGGGTTATGGGAAATGTAGTGAGTCAATAGTCCGGAGACGGTTCCCGCTGACGGCGGTTAGAGGGAGCCACAGAGACCGCTGTCGTAACAAATGGATTATACGATAACTAACAAACTTAATTATTTATGTGATAAAATTTTGTGTAATAAAAGTGGTATGAGTGCACCGTATCCCTTAATTGCTGTCTAGTTTGAACTTACCGCTTGCTAGCAACAGATTTCTTCGTGGAAGCTTTGCGTTCAAATATTTCAACTCAGATCGCTGTTTCATGTTTATTTACTTATGTGGCAAGCAGCTGTGTGATAAATGGGATAATGTACATCCAGCCAGTTGTTATTGCAAAATAAAGATGTGTATTATCCCTTACTTATTATAATTCTAATTCAAGTGATGAAGGATTTTGAAAGTCAAAATAATCAGTGTATTACAGAGTGCTAGTTTAAATGTTTCAAAATGATTAACAGTTGAAAATATTAGAAATTTAGAAAAGTAATCAAAAAGTACTCAAATGTAATGTTTAATTACTTTAATAAAGTAATTAAAAAGTTACACTACTTATTACATTTTAAATAGAGTAACTTGTAATCTGTAACCTGTTACATTTCCAAAGTAACCTTTCCAACACTGTATATATATATATATATATATATGACCCTGGACACACACACACACACACACACATATATATATATATATATATATATACCACAAAACCAGTCTTAAGTTGCTGGGGTATATTTGTAGCAACAGCCAAAAATACATTGTATTGTTCAAAATTACAGACTTTTATTTTATGCCAAAAATCATTAGGAAATTAAGTAAAAATCATGTTCCATGATATGTTGTCAATTTCCTACTGTAAATATATCAAAATTTAATTTTTGATTAGTAAATATGCATTGTTAAGAATTTCATTTGGACAACTTTAACGGTGATTTTCTCAATATTTAGATTTTTTTGCACCCTCAGATTCCAGATTTTCAAATAGTTGTATCTCGGCCAAATATTATCCTGTCATAACAAACCATACATTGATACAAAGCTTATTTATTCAGCCTTCAGATGATGTATAAATCTCAATTTCAAAAAATTGACCCTTATGACTGTTTTTTGTGGTGTATATATATATATATATGCAAAAGCCTCTAAGTACGTCTGTCTGTTCTTTAATATGAGCATTTCTTTCTGGCTACTATGTATGGGTTTCTATGTAAGTGGTACTTCTAAATGGGTTGAGACTGGAATTTAGCGCATTTGAAGTGAAAGTACTTGACGAACATATGTGTGACCCTGGACCACAAAACCAGTCTTAAGTCGCTGGGGTATATTTGTAGCAATAGCCAAAAAAACATTATATGGGTCAAAACTGATGTTTATTTTATGCCAAAAATCATTAGGAAATTACCTAAAGATCATGTTTCATTAAAATATTTTGTAAAACTCCTACTGTAAATATAACAAAACGTAATTTTTGATTAGTAATATGCATTAGTAAGAGCTTCATTTGGACAACTTTAAAGGTGATTTTCTCAATATTTGGATTTTTGGGCACCCTCAGATTCCAGATATTCAAATAGTTGTATTTCGGCCAAATATTGTCCTATTCTAACAAACCATACATCAATGGAAATCTTATTTATTCAGCTTCCAGGTGATGGATAAAGCTCAGTTTTGAAAAATTGACCCTTATGACTGGTTTTGTGGTCCAGGGTCACATATACTACTTGTGGAGAGCATTCACTCAGTATTGTTATCTCATTTTTGACTAAGATGGCTTTTAGAGGGTTTCGCATCTGAACTCTTCATATATTCGCAGATCTGACTAGATGTGTGCCTAGAAGACTTGAAAACGTCCCAAAAAGTAATTCCAAATTTCACTCACTAAACATATCACCTGTTTCAAAGTGATAAACCACCAACAGAGAATCCATTTCACTGTGGTAGTGAAAACGTGATGGCTCAAAGTGTGCATCCTCACACTCATACTGTGGGTTTCTTTGTTTTGTTTGTTGTTCTTGTAACGGAAATGACGCTAGTTTTCTTCTGAGCAGCTGTTTGTGGGCACTGATAGCATGACAGTGAAAGGCTCATCTGGGGCAACTCAGCGTCATTGTTTCCTGGTATCTTTGCTAATGAAAACAAAGAAACTTCAAAGTAGATTTTGTGAGACAAAAACAAGAACGTTATTGCCATAAGTAAGCCTTAATATATGCATAATAACATGAAGTTTTTAAAGTAACATCTATACTATTATCTTTCCTAAGTCACTGTGTAGTTGACCACCTGTTTTTGGGTGAAAATATTGTAGGTGAAAATATTATGTAATAATATGTAATTCCAGCCTATTCAGTTTTTTAGTTTCAGTTTAAAAGCAATTTACAAACAGTAGTACCATATTATAATGTACAGTTAAGCAGGCCAAAAGTGACAGTAGCAAGCATGGTTAGTTATGATGAAGAGGAACCTTGAAATGAATCGGAACAAATTAGTCAGAAAACTAGTAGTCATTTCTTTTGGGAAGCGGCTTAGCAATAAAATCTCTGATTTATGTATGAGTTATTCATTATGGTAAATGGTTTGTTTTTTAGACAGGAAGAGCATGGCTCAAATCATACATAGGAATTTTTTGACTTCATCCCTTTAGTAAAGTCCCACAGGCTGGTTTGACTCCTCTCTTTCGCTTTATGCTGTAAAAATTACCTAACATTGTGAAATCATATTTAGCCAAAACAATAGAGTGTTGTTAAATCTCAACAAAGAAGGTGACAGCCGAACTTAGTTTACACAAAGGAATAAGGAAACCTGATACGTTTCTTTGAAAATGCTGCCATCTAGTGGATGAAAGGTTGTGGTCAGGAACATACATTTTCTGTTTAAGGTAATGTAAGTAAATGCAGGCCTACATTGAATTATTTAATTCAGTGATGTTAAAAAACATCATCAAGCTGTTTTGTACACGCCATATTAGTCTATATTTTACTTCTGATTTATATGAATGTACATGTAATGTGGTTGTCTGACACCTTCTGGAACATACATTTTAATTTTTTTAATTTTTAAAAAGTATTTTTTCTTAATTTCAAATTTTTTAGTATGGCTATCAGTGTTTAAATGTATTATAAATAATAATGTTTATATTATTTAAATATGAGAATTAATAATATAAATGGTATAGTTTAGTATAGTTTATTATTATTGTATTATTATTTACTTTATATTTTCTGTTATATTTTGCCTTTTGTTTAAGTTTGAGTAATTTTGTTATGTATTTTGGTCAGTTTAGTTTTTTTTTTTATATATATTTCTATTATATTTTTATATATCAGAGTTAATTAATTTTTATTTCAGTTTTAGTTTTAGTAATTTTGGTACTTCAGCTTCAACCTATTTATTTCTGCTACATTTCTAATTATCGTTCAGGTTTTTTACAATTATTTTATTTCAACTTTATTTACCTTTTGGATAACAATTCAATAATAGTTCATTTAGATTGAATGAACACTAACAATACTGTAAATCCGTAAATGTGTTCTAATTTAGTTATGTATTTTACATATTTTAATTTGATTTATTTTGTTGCAACACTGACATATCTTAAATCTGTGCTGAAATATAACAAAAATGATTAAAAAACTAAATAATATGAGAAATATGAGAAATAATAAAAAGGAGAATAAGAAATATATAAATATCTATAAAATTATATAAATATATATGATTTTTAGTGTGACGTAAACATACACCTGTGTAATCTATATATTTTAAATATAAAATTATATTACACTGGGTATTTTGTTTGTAAGATTTAAAATAGAATAGAATAGAACAGAAGAGAATAGAATTATATATAATATAATTACATGTAAAATAATATAATTATATGTAATAATATAATATACACCAATTGTGTTAAAGTATATTAAGAAATAATATATTTTAATTTAATTTAATATCTGTGCTGAAATATGAAAAATAATAAAAATGAGAATTAGAATTTATATATTTAATATATCACATATAATATTACACTGAGCATTTTATTTTATTTTATTTTAAAATAGATTAGAACAATAGAATAGAATAAATTATATTTAATATAATAATAATGTAATAATATAATAAACACCAATTGTATTAAAGTATATTAAGAAATAATATGTTTAATTTATTATCTGTGCTGAAATATGATAAATAATAAAAAGGAGAATGAGAATATGTGTATATATATATATATATATATATATATATCTTCTCTATATATACATTATAATATATGTATATGTATATGTAATATATTTAAAAATATATATATATTTATATATATGTGTATGTATGTATTATATATAATTCTATTCTATTCTATTTTAAATATTACAAATAAAATGTAATATTATAGTTGATATATGATGTATATGTGTGTGTAATTACTATAATATATTATATATTATTATTATTATATTATGTAATTTTATATTATATTATAATTCTATTCTATTCTATTCCAATATTACAAATGAAATACCCAGTGTAATATAAGAACAGAATTATATATAAATATAAAATATATAAAATATAAATATCATACAATAATAATGTAATAATATAATAAACACCAATTGTATTAATTTATATTAAGAAATAATATATTGTATATTTTATTTACTATTATTTAGTATTTATTTATTTTATGCTTATATTTGTTTATATTAAATATATTTTGGTGTAATATTAAGTACAATAAAAAATGCATATTTAAAATATAATAAATAAATGTTTAAAAAAAAAAACTTGAGTAACACTTGTATTCCAGTAGGTGGCAGCAAACACTTACTTAAATGATGGTTGGTCCTCAAAGAGGGATTTTCCCTAGTTTTCTGAACTTTAGTACTTGATATCCTCTGCTTCCTTTGGCAGAATGTATGAAGCACTGTCATATTCACCGCTAGTGGATTCTAGCCTTTTTTTTTTGCTCTGCCACGTTAACAAGAAGCAGCCAGGATATTACCTACAGAGCAACTCGAGCCGTTTGTGGTCCACAACTGAAAATAATGAATAAGGAGTAATTATTGACACACAGGATCCAAAGTTCGGTCACATTCTGTACGCACGCACACAGGGAAAGACCAAGTGTGGCACGGCGTTTGAAATGAGAGCCTGGCGTCAACCCGCACCCTGGGTGAAGTGTGAGATTAATGCAGCTCATTGATAGACAGTGCTAGATGCATGTGCAAGATAGAGAGCGGTTTGTATCTGAAAATGAGAAGCTATAGATGTGAATGTGGCTAGAGAGTGTGTGTCAGACTGAGAGGACTGTATATGTAAAAACGGCGGTCAGCAGGAAAACTCCGCTGTAGACCTCCTCACCTTCCTGTTTAAGCAGACTGCTCTTAATTAGCTCGCCCTCCGCAGTCGCACGGTAAGATCAACAGCTTAATCAGGCCGGGCCGACTGTAGCCTCTCTTAATTAGAACAAATAAATGAATCAGAGATGCAGTGATCAAACACAAGAGTGCCTGTCGACAGGACGGAAATATTCTAATTGATTTCTGTGGGAAATCACCCTGTCTTGCTGGATGCTGGTTTGCTTAACTAGTCTAACTAGTAAGTCCTCTTGACCAGTATAAACCAACTGGTGTTTTTCTGTTTCTCATCATCATCTGTTATCAAAGCCTGTGTTTACCGCAGGGAATGTGTGTGTGTGTGTGTGTGTGGTTTCATAGATCTGTGGCATATTCAGAAAGTATGTGTTTATGCTTGTGAATCAAAGCATTCATGTTTTTGCTTCTAGAGTACATCCTTGAGCTTTCAATTCATAATTGTGCATGTTTTGGTCTGAGGACATCCTATTTATTTTGTTTAGAATTTTTTCCTTATATTTGTATATTTATATATATACTTTTTTTCCATGGAAGTTGCATTTGTAGTCCACTTGGGTCAGAAATCTGAAATTTTTTGTTTAGGTTATAGTAATTTTCTCATGTACTTTTGTTATTTTTTTTTATTACATTTATATTTTTTTTGTATTTGTATTTATTTTGTCTATATCTATTATCATTTTCCCCCTAATTTTGAAAAATATTTTATTTATTTTTTATACTTTTATTTCTACATTATTTTTCAGTATTTTTCAAATGTATTCCTTACTAACCCTTATCTATCTATCTAGTTTTTGGAAATTGCATTTGTAGTGCACTTGACTTTAGCATTTTTGTGAAGTTGCACCACATGACATTTTATCTGGTCAAGGTGGAATTATTTGATATTTTAATAGACTAAAACACATTGAAGTAATGTTGTGCGGCCAACATTCAGGAAAATAAATAAATACTAATACACTTTTATTTATTTTTCTGAATATTGGTCGCACAACATGACCTTCATTTTGCAAGTTGGTTTCATATAGTTTTGGAAAACTTTCATGCCATTTTCAAAAGCTTTTATGATATATTGTTATAAAATTCATAAATATGAAATATATTAAAATAAACAACATAACCTGTAATGACGTGAGCATGCATATCTTAAGCATTATTTTCAAAACTATTTTCCAAAATATAGCATTTTTGTAAAGTTGCACCACATGACATTTTATCTGGTCAAGGTCAAATTATGTGATATTTTAATAGGCTAAAACACACTGAAGTCATGTGCTGCAACCAACATTCAGGAAATTAAATAAATAAACAAACAAACAAATTAAATTAATTAATTACTTTTTATTTATTTTTCTGAATGTTGGTTGCGCAACATGACTTTCATTTTGCAAGTTAAACAAGTTGGTTTCATATAGTTTTGGAAAACTGTCATGCCATTTTCAAAAGCTTTTATGATATATTGTTATAAAATTAATAAAAATTAAATATTAAATGTATTAAAATAAACAGCATAACCTGTAATGACATGTGGGCATGCATATCTTATTTTCAAAAATATTTTCCAAAATATAGCATTTTTGTGAAGTTGCACCACTATATATCTCAAGATAACAGTATTTTTAACGAATACCATGAATTATTAATTTATAAATATCATAGCATTTTTCTGTAGTTGCACCACATGACATTTTATCTGGTCAAGGTCAAATTATATGATATTTTAATAGACTAAAACACATTGAAGTAATGTGTTGCAACCAACATTTTTGTGAAGTTGCACCACTATATGTTTCAAGGTAAAAGTATTTTTAACGAATACCATGAATTATTAATTTATAAATATCATAGTATTTTTCTATAGTTGCACCACATGACATTTTAATATGATATGATATTTTAATAGACTAAAATACATTGAAGTAATGTGGTGCAACCAACATTCAGGAAAATAAATGAATAAAAAATAATTCATTCATTTATTTATTTGTTTATTTATTTTTTCTATTTATCTATCTATCTATCTATCTATCTATCTATCTATCTATCTATCTATCTATCTATCTATTTCTGGAAATTGCATTTGTAGTCCACTTGGCTCTGAAATCTGAAATGTTTAGTTAAGTTATAGTAATTTTGTTATGTACTTTTGTCATTTTTATTATTTTTTTGGTAAACATTTCAATTTAGCTTTATTTTTATTTCACTAGTACTTTTTGTAATTTAATTAAACAATATTGTTTTTGTTTTCAATTCTTCGTGTGTGTGTATGTATGTAGGAAGTTGCATTTGTAATCCACTTGGCTCAGAAATCTAAAATAGCAAGTTTAAATGGCCATGGTTTGCCTCTGGTTTGTGTTAGCGTTAATGTGTAGTAACTATCCATGGCTTTATATAAGTACTGTTTAAGTCTATGGTATGTCCATTTAGATAGCAGGATAAATGTGTATATGTGTGTGTGTTCTTACACAGAGCAGGCAGAAAGCACAGCGTACGCCACTGTGTGGGAACATGAGGGCACGCCGACTGAAAACGGCAGTGATGGATGTCTGACCCTCTCCCATAATCCCCATAATTTCTGCACTGTCCTTTCTCTCTCACCACTCCTGATTTCACTTTAATTCCAGCTCTCCCACAAACAAACGGTAAATCCTGACATCACAGCTTCTCCGCCACAGGTCTCAAATCGTGTTTGATGCTCAAAGCGCTCTAAAAGGTGGCTATTGTGCTCACAGCAATATATTTTATACCGCTACGCTTCATGAGAAATGGATTCGGGACAGGCACGGAGAGCAAAAAAGTGAGTAATTGAGCTTTCCTTCACAGCCAGTTGTGAGAACGAACACTTTAAAGTATGTATTGCTCTAGTTCAATAAGGCTGAGAATGAGGCCTTTAACACTCAATAAGTTGTGTAAATACCTCTGTCACAAGCGCTCAATAGATCCCTCTGTGAGGGGGACCGCAAGCGACTGTTCAGACAAAATTGAACCGCCGGTTTTGAAAATCTCCATCTGTGGTTTTCTGTTTGGACGGAGCTGCCAGCTTGTTCGTCACCATCGCTGTAGCCTAGTTTCTGAAGGCCAGTCCTGTTACTGGGACGTCGTCGGTCAGCTTTACATCAGCTATGTAAAGTAATGACCTCACGGTATGAATAAGCACAAATGCTGCGATTCATCGGCCTGTTTGAGAGTGTCACCCAACGGACCAATCAGATGCATCGGCGTGTATGATGTCATCACGCAATTTTGGATATTCCTCGGCTTGTTAAAGCAAGTCACGGTGTACCGCGGGATCCGCAGGTACCCCTAAAGGTCCCAAACCCCCTCCCCAGCACAGCGAACTCTTACAGGGGGAACAACCACAGCCTTTGTTGGCTGCCCCATGGATCTCACACACAGTTAATATAGACTTTTCCCACTGCTTCTGCCAAGAGTCTGAAGTCATTTAATGAAGTGGCGCTGAGTTTGGAAGGAACCAGTGTGCTGCTCGGCGCTGACAGAATGGAAAAAGCGGGCGCTGTGCGCGCAACGCGGGGCCCTGATAGCTAGTCACCTCCGCGGTTCTGAACACAAGAACACCATTGAGACCGTGCAGGGATCCGGCCTTAACCTCGACACCCCCCGCTCCCGTCGTCGAGCGATACGCATGCACAGTTGCACGCTAGTCGGAGGGTTGCGGGGTAGGGGCGGGTGCCTTCTTTGTCGTGGCGGCAATGGATCTGTTAAGAGTAGTGCTTGGGAGGGCCGCCTGAAATGAATTACTGGTAAAGCACTTATTGGGGTCTATTATATAACATTTTATAGATCTCTCTCTGTCTTCTTTTGAATCGATATCTGGGTCAATGACGTATTGTGTCCATGATAAAGAAAGGGAAAAGTCTATTAAAAATCCAGTTTAAAACATAGGCCAAATGTATGGTTTCATATGGTTTTGAAAACTTTTATGCAATTTTCAAGAAAAGGCGAGTAGCTCAAAAAAATCCATATGGTTTAATCATCAAGTAAAAAGTAATACAAATTTTTCTTTCACCTTGAGTAAATGTGAGCATGCATATCATAAGCATTATTTTCCAAAATGTTTTTAAATATATGTTTCAAGGTAAAAGTGGTAAAACAAATACCATGAATTATTAATGTATAAATATCATAGTATTTTTGTAAAGTCGCACCGCATGACATTTTATCTGGTCAAGGTCAAGTTATCTGGTATTTTAATAGACTAAAACACATTGAAGTCATGTGGTGCGACCAACATTCAGGTAAATAAATAAATATATTTTTTTGTTATTTTTCTGAATGTTTGTTTGAACAATATGACTTTCATTTTGCAAGTTAAACAGGTTGGTTTCATATCATTTTGGAAAACGTTTATGCCAATTTCAAGAAAAGGAGAATGACTCAAAAAATTCACATGGTTTAACCATCAAGTAAAAAGTAATACATGTTTTTATTTCACCTTGAATACATGTGAGCATGCATATCTTGCGCATTATTTTCCAAAATGTTTGTAAATATATTTTTCAGGGTAAAAGTATTTACTTGATCTGTAATAATCAGGATCTCATCGGCCCTAAAAAACCGATATCGGTTGACCCCCTCGGTCATCTTGATGGTTATGATTTTGTTGATGATATGATGTTATGATTTCAGAATGTTGAATGCACAACATGACTTTCATTTTGTGGCAGTTTTGCTTATGGGAGTAGGCTATTTTTCTTCTATGATATTAGGTCAGTTGCGTCACTCAGAAATGTTTGCCGCTGCACCCAGTCACAAATATCAAAATTAATTTTATAGCAAAAATTTTGTGTGAATTGCTTCTTTGGATGAATTTTTAGATATAAACAATGAGCATCACATCATTGATCTGTCTGTGAATTGTTTCATAGTCTCAGTGCACCGGGCATCGTAAATCGAGTGGCTGTTTGGATAAGAATAAAGGGCCGACTCTTAAACCTCACCATGTTTCTGTTGTTTTAAACCATTTCCTATAACTCTTAGCTTGTAGCTGGTTCCCTCTAGTTTCCCCCGCTTCCATTCAGATATCAAACAGTATGTTCACAGATTGCTTCCTCTTGCGCTTTCCCGTCACGCAGCTGTTTGGTTGCGAGCCCCCCTCCTGCCACCACCAGAACCCTTCAAGTGTCATCTTCCTCCAGTTTGATTCACAGTCCTCATCCGTCTCTCTCTCTCACAGCCCCACACTGCTTACTGTTCTCCCCAAACCATTGAGGGACTGTCATCACACCGACTCAGTGTGTGTCTTTCAGAGGGTGCCTTGTTTTCATGGAGGCCATAAGCCTTCCCATAAATCCTCACACAATGTGGTTTTGTCTGGGCTTCGGATTTTGAGAGCAAGGCCGGGGTGCCTTCGCTGCATCTGCGGGGCTTCTGTCGCCCTGGCTCCACGTGTCTATGTGCCTCTAATGAGGCCTGCTGCCCAACACACACAGAAACGGAGTCATTCACCCTACCCGCGTTCAGCTGTGTGCCGCTATGCTGAGCGCTTCTCTTCCTTGTCGAGGCTCGAATGAACTCGTTGTCTTTAGTCTTGATCCTCTTGGTAGCCTCAAATTCCACAAATGCTCTTGCGTACATGTGGTATGATAAGCTCTGAACTCCGTTCATCAATTATGGGTATTAAAACTTGTTGGTCTTTCTACTAAGCAAGTCATTTTCCAAACATTTTCAGACATGTTGTGTTTTGGATGCTAAGCCTTATGAGGAGATGCCGGTTTGATGGTACTCCCAGGTTTCTTAACTAGCAGTAGTCTCAACAAGCTTCACTAGAAAAAATCAGTTTTTGGTAGTAGTAAACAGCTGGATAAGCAGTTAGATGAGTGCCAAACCAGCAACTGCCAGTGAAAATTCTGTCTTTTTGTATTAACTTATGTCATTCCAAAATCTGTATGGCTTTTTCTTCTGTAGAACATAAAAGAAGATATTTTGAGGAATGTTTAAGCTGTTTTTTTTTCTATACAATGAAAGTCAATGGTGTCCAATCTGACTGTGTAAATTATGACTTAAGATTCATTTCATCAGAAAGCCATCACCAACTGTCTGTTGTTGCTGATGTCAGTTTCAGTCAAAACATGTTTCACACCTATTTAGATATTTAAAGAATACTCCACCCAAAAATGAAAATTCTCTCATAATTGAGTGGTATTTTTCTCACACACACCTGTTGTTTCATTGATTTTATCAAGTGGGGTTGTATGAGCTGTCATGTTCAACATGAATTGAGTTCCCACACACTTGCGTTAAAAAGACTCACAGCAGAAATAGCATAGAAATGTAATAATTCTTCACAATAATCTAATAGTGATTAAATAAGAATAAGAAACTAGCTAATTACAAGCAATAGGACAAAAAACTTCAGTAGAACAAATAAATGAGAAATGCTACATACACTGTATAAAGTAATCAAATATATACAAATTTAAAAGCTCAAACCCTCACTCTGAGTTTACACATTTTCATATCCACATATTCAAGAAATTAGTATATGTAGCATTGCTATCATAAAGAATGGCCAAATATTAATTTGTTATAATGTGTAATTGATATTTTTGATACTTTATTTGAATTGAATTTGAATTAATTATTATTACCTCATTGCTATTATATGTGAATTTAAGTATTTTTTTAAGGCTATTGTTCACTTAGGTCTATTTTTATTACTGCAAAAAAAAAAAAAAAAAAAAAAAAAAAATATATATATATATATATAATTATCCGATTACTCGATCAATCGTCAGAATAATCAACAGATTACTTGATTACCAAAATAATGGTTAGTGACAGCCCTACTTCTTCTTAAAGTTACAGAACTGATTTAGTCGAGCAGTGAGGGATTTTCTCTTTTTTGTTGATTGATTAACATCAGTGACAGACACCAGGAATATTAGACTGCTATCACTTTAAGAGGTGCCCGGATGCAATATGCTGTTACACTGTTATGTGTTTTCTTTCTCATCTGTTTGCTTTCACTTAAGACCTAAATTACTGTCTACGAAGATACTTGCAAAGACAGGCATTTTGACACATACAAGTGTGTGTTTTTAACCGTTCAAGGCCTACAAAGTGGCAAAATAACAGCGCGTGCATATAGCGAAATGAGTTCTCTTTCATTGCTGATTGCGTTTTAATGGCTTAAAATTACTTATAATGATTATTGCTATTTACACTAAGTGAAAATAGCATTAGATGCTATTTACACTAAGTGAAATTTACATTTTCGTAGTGATAGATGCTATTTACACTAAATGCAAAGAGCAATAGATTCTATTATTGCTATGTAAAAACAGCAGTATTTTCTTAGTTATATGCTATTTACACTGTGCAAATAGCTATAGATTTTATTACGCTATGTAAAAATAGCAGTATTTTTTGCTATTTCTAATACTTTTTGCAAATATCTGCATCTCAGTATTGTAGCACAGTACAAAATAATACGCAATAATAACTTGTTGAGTGTAAATGACAATTTTTATTACAATTATTAAATGGATGCTGCCTTATTGGGACAACAAAGCTCTCCCTACACCTTAAAAATAAATGCTTTTCCGATGTGATATGAGATGTAAAAAGGGAGAAGAACAAGTTTTTTGTAATTTTGTCTAGCCCAACCACACGTTGGTGGGTGGAGTTAGTGTAAATAGCCTCTGCCAACAAGGTGGGCTACTTGCACTTTGTCTAAATAGACACTCTGTATTTTTAAACCGCAATGCTTAAAACGCAATCAGATTATACGTTTTTGTGACCACGTAGCTCAGCAATGTCACGTAAGTGTGTAACTGTGAAATTACTAGGGGTGTGACGAGACACTTATCCCACGAGACGAGACACGAGACTGGGTTCACGAGAACGAGACGAGATGAGATTTTTAAACTTTTCTTAAGAAATCCTCAATGATGAAATATATAGGGAAAATAGTCTTTAGGGTTTCGTAAGACGTAATTTCCTTTCTGAACACGGTATGATTGGATTCGGACACATCCCTAATAGGAAGTGTAAAATATTTTTCATTTATTAGGAAGTTAATAGTTAATAGGAAATAGGGCTGTCACTAACGATTATTTTGGTATTCGAGTAATTTGTCAATTATTTGGACTATTAATCGAGTAATCGGATAACTATAATTAGTTTTTTTTGTAGCAATAAAAATATACCTAAATGCACAACAGCCTTTAAAATGACTTAAAGTACACATAAGAGCAATGAGGCAATAATAATTAGCTTATATAAAAATATCAAAAACAAGTAATCATATGGTTTTATTGAACAAAACTTGTTAAAATACATATCATACTGTAATACAAACACCGGAGATAATGTGCATTACGCATTATAAGAAATCCCTGCAGAGGGCGCCAACGGTCTGGCAATTGTTTTTGCACTTTACTGTGCAATCTAATCCTTGTTTAATATTGACTCAGCAACATTTAATTCAAATGTCTGCTTAATCTTTAATATTGGGCCATTTCTTTATGGCCATTTCTTTATGATAGAAATGCTACAGCCACTGTCATTTCTTGAATATGTATACATCAGAACGTGCAAACTCAGAGTGAGGGATTATACCTTTATTCTGAAATCGTGTTGAACAGCATATCTAGAATGCTAATGGTGTATTCTCCTGTGTTTGCATAGGTTTATAAACGATTTAGTTTACAAATCTGATGAAATAGCGCACGTTGCATTCCCAGATTAACGTTATAATAAATCCAAACTCGCAACAACATACAGAGATGGAGTTTGAGACACTCCACACATCAATGATAACAGTTTGTGGAGCAGTAACGTTAATGTGAACGGAGCTACTCCTACTCTGAGATGCACGGATGTAACCTACACGCATGTAAATAATTAAAGCGCATATATTAAACCTGCATTGCATATATTTATTTAATTAAATCATAGCTTTTGTGAATTTTTAATAGCATTATGCTTTATTATGATTTTTAAATGGGTTTAATGTGTGGAATGTGCCACTTCCGGTATTTTGCCGATTACTCGACACGGGCAAAATGCACTCAAGGAATTTTTAAAATCGAATACTCGAATAGAATCAAGGAATCATTCCAGCTCTAATAAGAAACACTGATTTCTTGAGTCAGGACTACCCATAGTATAGACTGGTGCGTTTTTGTATTAAAATACTGGTGTGTTTAATGTCCAGTGTGCCCAAAAAGATTTGATTGAAAAATTGCGAATCAATTTTTAATCAAAACGTGAGCCTAAGAATCGATTTGAATCGAATCGTGAGGTACCGAAAGATTCCCACCCCTAGTGTCTATCGGTATATCGCCCACCCCTAGTGTGAGCCCACGTGTTTCTTGCCTCCCCTGAGCCCATTGAGTTTTGCTAGACCCCCTAAAGTGTGCGGTGAGTTTGGTGGGGGGTAATTGAGAATGAATGGGGAAAAGTCACGTGAGAGGAGGCAATGCCTCCATTGCAATATGACTGGACATGTGGTTATGTTCGGCTATGATTGGTTCATACGGTAAATCCCACCTCTTGTGTTGTCTGAATGAACAATATAATGGCGTTAATGGGAAGACTAATAAAAAAGTAAGTAAACAGAAAATCAGAGCTAAAATCCTGTACCATGTTGGCTACATAAGACGGGAAAAGAAAGAATTCTCAGACTCTTTAAAGAAGGTGACTGCTTTCAGGTCAGGAGCATATTGAGCTCCCTCCAGAGGCCCCGTCGCTGCCTGATACGTGCTGACATGGAGTGTGTGCGTTTGACTGGCGAGGAAAAAAAAACACAAAGTGTGCTTAGAGTGTGCCAGTTCACCAGTTTGGTGGTCTTCTTCTGAAGGCTGTTAATTAGTGCAGAATGCAGCCTACAGTTCCACTGCCAGCTCTGATGAAATGAGAGAGAGAACGGACAGGGGAAACGCAGAGATAGAGAGAGAGATCGAGGGTATAAGGCGAAGACTTGAGTGGCTGCCAAGAGCGAGGAATTCGTGATGGGTTTAGAGAGAGATCCCACATGCCCGTGCGGAGTGTGGAGCCTTGTTGCGCTGATGGCTTCTGACCCGGTTCAGTAGGGTTGACTGCACAAAGCGTTCACTTTACTCGGCGAGCGTCATAACATCGCCGCAGACATTTCGGCTCCTTACATCACCGGTTAATAATTCACGCTCTCGCGCTTGACATCGGCGCATTTCCTGCGTGCACGCGGAACCGTACGCCGCAAGGAGGTCAAGCCATGTGATGAGCCTCCGGTGAGCGTGTGACCTACCCCGACGGCACGAGAGTCTTGTGAAGTCGCTCGGGCCAAGCGAGTGCGCCCGGCACCAGAGAGACATCTGAGAAACATCAAAAGCGCTTCTCACGTGTGGGCCAGGGACGTGCGCAGCCTGGCCTTATTTAGCGCTCTCTCAGTTCGTGCGCACGATGCGAGAGCATGATTTAGCTCTAGTCTCTGCTCGTCGCACTCTATTTAAGCACTTTTCTGGAGGGTACCCGGCCCCAAGTGAGCAGTTTCAGAACGACCCTCTTGTTTTAACTGCAATGTGTTTGGAAAACATCGGGCCTAGTGGCTTTGCTCTCGCTCCCACTAATCCGGGAGATATAAATGACTCCTGGCAGACAGACAAAGGAGTCTGCTTATACTTAAAGGCCATACGCTTTTATCGAAAGAAAGCCTTTACACACATACACACACTCTCGCCCGGTGGCTTCTCTCGAAGGAATAGCAGAGTACGTTTGGCAGAGTGAATTGAGGAGGATTCTTCCATCGCTTCTAAAAGTAACTTTGCCACCCTGAGGGGCCCTACGGAGGACGACCACACTGGGGAGAAGGTCGGGAGAATGGAAAAGGACATTATGTCATGCCGCTGGGATTTAGAAAGTTAGGATTCAAGGCCTTCCTAGTTTCCTTAGGTTTCATATGGTTTTCACGTCCATGGTTTTCACGTCTCTACATCGAACAAAATACTTTCATAGTATTTAGTGTTAATTCTTACAGTTTATGTGTTTTGACAAGAATATGAAATCGGTTATTTTTTTTCTTCCAAATTTTCCATTTTTCTGGAATCCGATTTTTCTGGATTTTTTTTTAATTTTTATTTTCTAGACTCTATTTCAATGGTTACATTAAAAAAAAAATATTTAAAAAACATGTCAAATTGAAATCATGAAACTTAGTTTAACTGCAATTAAAAGTTTATTAAAAAAATCATTTTTAAGGACCTATGAAATGCGTTTTATTTTTTTTCTCAAACTCTTACTTATTTTCACCAAATTCTGTTTTTTCCATTAATTTTCTGGATTCCGTTTGAATGCTTTTATTAATTTTTAATAGCCAAAAGCAGGTTCATAGATCTTTTGCTTTAGATCGGCACTTCAGAGTGCGAACTTTGGTTCATTTGAATTAGATTGGCATTTCGGAACAGGTTCGTGAATCATTTGATTTAGATCGGAACTTCGGAGCGGGTTCGTGAATCTTTTTCTTCAGATTTGAACTTTGGAATGCATATCGTGAATCATGTGAATTTGATCGGAATTTTGGAGCAGGTTTGTGAATCTTTTGCTTCTGATCGGAACTTCGTAGTGTGAATCACAAATCATTTTAATTAGATTGGGATTTCGGAGTGGGTTTGTGAGTAATTTGATTTAGATCGGAACTTCGGAGCGTGTTCGTAAATCTTTTGCTTCAGATCAGAACTTCAGAGTGCGAATCGCAAATCATTTGAATTACATCAGGATTTTGGAGCGGGCTCGCGATCCATTTGATTTAGATCGGGATTTCGAAGCGGATTTTTTTTGTTTCAGATCGGAACTTCGGAGTGCAGATCGTGAATCATTTGATTTAGATCGGGATTTCGAAGCGGGATCGTGAGTCATTTGATTTAGATCGGGATTTCGAAGCGGGTTCGTGAATCTTTTGCTTCAGATCGGAACTTCGTAGGGCGAATCACAAATCTTTTGAATTGCATCAAGATTTCGGAGCGGGTTTGCTAGCCATTTGATTTAGATCGGAACTTCGGAGTGCAGATCGCGAATCATTTGATTTAGATCGGGATTTCGAAGCAGGTTCATGAGTCATTTGATTCAGATCCGAACTTCGGAGCGGGTTTGTGAATCTTTTGCTTCAAATCGGAACTTCGGAGCATGGATCGCAAATCATTTGAATTAGATCGGAATTTCAGAGCAGGTTTGTGAATCTTTTGCTTCAGATCGGAACTTGGGGGTTTGGATTGCAAAGTAATTTAGACAATGTTTTGTCATGTTATATTCAGAAATTTTTTGCCAGTTTTGCTCTTCACTCTCAGAAGAAAGGTTTAAAAGCTTCTACTGAGGTGGTACCTTTTCAAAAGGTACACTTCTGTAAGGTGTCATTTGAAATGGCCAAACACCATTAAAAGTTTTTTTCAGAAAATGTCAATCTTGGTTAAAACCTAAAGGGTCTGTACGCCAGCGGTTACGTAAACAAGTATTAACCCAGATGTTAAACTGTTCTATTGTTCTGAATTTATGTTAAATGGGTACAACAAAGGAAACTGGCCAAACAAAGCACAATTTTCTCGATTTGTCTAGTTTCCTTCCATCATGGTTAATTTTGGGTTACCGCTGCCCAGAAGAATAGAGCAGATGTCATACTCCATGACATCAAACTCACCCCTGTGCACGCACATGTGTCCATGAGGATTGATTTGTCTTCTGTAGGCAGACAAAAGGCATCACACATTCGGAAAAAAAAAAACCCTCTTGTGTCTGCAAAAGAAAAGAAACACCAGACTGACACTAAACTATTTTAAACAACTTTGCTCATGCATGATTGTGGCTATTCATTTAAAGCTAGGCTAGTCATGCTAAAAACATCCACTTGCAATGGTTGTCGTAAGTCATAGTTATAGATAAAGTCAAGGATCCAAAAAAGACTAATTTTCAACAGATGTGTTTGTCTGTGAGGAACGGTTTCTGGTCTCTCCAGAGCATGGTTTTTTGTAAGGTTTGACATTTCTTGGATGGTGTTTGTGTGTTGTACCAGTCACTAGGCAAAGCTGTATGATTCTTGGACGGGCCATGAGATGCTAAATTAAAGAAGACACGTGTCTAGCCCTGTTTCGGAGAATGTTCCCACTAAAACCCCATTGTTTTAGATCCCATTGTGTTTATAGGAACTCAGAGAAATTTTATTTACAACTGTGTCACATAATCTTTAAAATTTGATCAATCTCAGCCCTAAGTAAGAATATATTTCCTGCGCTACTATTACCAAGGCTGCATTTATTTAATAAAAACAATAATATTGTGAAATATTATTACAATTTAAAAAGACTGCTTTCTATTTGAATATATTTTAAAATGTAACTTATTAAATTAAGACAAATGTAAGTATGCGGTTGCAGGGGTGACGTTACAGATCAATGTTTCCCACAGAATTCGAAGACAGACTCTTTCTAGAGTGATGAGATCTCTAACTGCGTAACTGCTGGCCCAGCTGTCTTCATTTCTCAAGGCGCCTTTTCCTCCACCGCTCGCATATGACAGTGTTGAAGGTTTTCAGTGAAATCCTGCCCAGACCTAGAGAGCTGCGTCCCACCCAAACACTAACCTGGTGGTGACAGAAGAGGCAAGTCTTCACACCTCGTCCTGTCCCGATGGGGAAATACTTCTTGCTCTCATGAATTAGGCACAGATGCGGTTCGTCTGGCCTAAAACTCTCCTTATATTGCACATTGGCAAGAGACATTTCCTTCCTCTTTTCATCTTTTTTCCCCCCTTTGCTCCTCTGTACCCCTAGATTGAAAGCGTCAAATGGGTAGCAAACTTATGTCTTTAGTTCTCGAGGCTAATGCAGTGTCACAATGCAAGTACTGACAGCTTCGATTAGCAACTTTTAAGTGTTTTTAAAGAGGCTTTTGTTTCTCCCACAATTGATTGCACTCTCTGGATAACTTCAAGTGTAATTATAAATAAAGAAAATGAATAATTTTGACTAATATAATCCTAGATGGTTTATTTTATGCTAAGATGGTCTTATTTCTTGTTTATATGACAGTTTATATTACTAAGAAGTAGGGCTGTCAAACGATTAATCGCAATTAATCGCAAACAAAATAAAAGTTTGAGTTTGCCTAATATATGTGTGTGCACTGTGTGTAATTATTATGTATATATAAATACACACAAATTAATGTATATATTTATGGGAAATGTTATTTATTTAAAAATATTTTTTTTAGATATAATATAAATTCTATAAAATTATTATAAATACATATACTTGTAAATCTTTCTTAAATATATACAAGAATGTGTTTGCATTTATATAGACATAATAATTACACACAGCACACACACATATTTTAGGGAAACTTAAACTTTTATTTTGTATGCGATTAATCACTATCTATCTATCTATCTATCTATCTATATATATATATATATATATATATATATATAATGTGTGTGTGTGTGTGTGTGTGTGTGTGTGTGTGTGTACTTGTTTTTGCTACATAGTGGGGACCAAATGTCCCCACAAGGATAGGTCCCCACAATGTTAAAAAATTATTAAAAATAGTAAATGATGTTTATCTGAAAGTGTAACGATGCAAACATGTTTTCTGTGAGGGCTAGGTTTAGGGTTAGGGTTGGGTTAGCGGATAGACAATATCGTTTGGTCAGTATAAAATCTATAGAAGTCTATTGAAAGACACAAAAACATTCACAAAAACAAACGTGTGTGTGTGTGTGTAACACAACAGTTCTTTCTGTTCCCCGAATCTGATTGGCTGAGAGGAGTGTAATATTCTAGTGATAACAGAACTCCTACCATTTCACCATTTGTATCACTCCGTTTGGGATAATTCTTACTGTGAGTGTCATGGTGGACACTCAAATCCACTATAATTTTACTAATAAATACTGTTTTTATGTCGTGGATTGTAGTTTTAAGAGTCTAGGCAAAAAAGTACTTGTTTAGACTTCAAATATGCGGTTTGTTTTGATAACGCCTATTTAAAAATTGACTTCAATGTTAGGGCTACTTGTGCGATACTGCTTATATATATATATACATATACTTATATATACTTATATGCGATTAATCACGATTCCGATTGCTTAATCGCAGTTAATCGATTTGACTGCACTATAAATTACGCGACTTAAAATAAACTGTGTTTAAAAATTATAGTCAAGAGTATTTAAACAGTGAACATCTTTGAAAAAATTACTGGCTTTTTAACTGTAAGCCAGGGCTATAGCTGCCATACTGAGTGTTATGCTTTTGTCAATTAATTTTTATGTGAGTTGAATGTATAATAATATTTGCTGTCTCTGGTGACGGCTGTCATTGTGTTTAAAACACTTATGTATGAAACACTACACTTTAGATTATGCAAAATTTACCAGAACTGTAAAAATGTGTGAGATTTAAACGCAAGTAGTTGTTTTAATCAATTAACGTTTCTGTTTTATGGGTTTAAACATGTCAAATCTGATTGATTTCTTGCACTGTTTATCAGTCACTTCTGCATTAGACATATGCGACCCCGGACCACAAAACCAGTCATAATGGGCAATTTTTTGAAACTGAGAGTTAAACATCATCTGAAAAATGAATAAATAAGCTTAGCATTGACGTATAGTTTGTTAGGATAGGACAATATTTGGTCAAGGCACAACTATTTGAAAATCTGGAATCTGAGGGTGCAAAAAAAATAAAAATAGTGGGAAAATCGCCTTTAAATTTGTTCAAATTAAGTTCTTAGCAATGCATCTTACTAATCAAAAAGTTATGTTTTGATATATTTACGGTTGGAAATTTACAAAATATCTTCATGGAGCATGATCTTTACTTAATATCCTAATGATTTTTGGCATAATAGAAAAATTGATCATTTTGACCCATACAATGTATTGTTGGCTATTGCTACAAATATACCCATGCTACTTAAGACTGGTTTTGTGGTCCAGAGTCACATGTCCTAATTTCCCAATATTTAGTCACTTAGTGGCTTTTTATGTCTCTAAAATTACTAATCACATTGTGCCTTGTAAGGACAAGGTGCTAATCATTCTTTTCATTGCACATGTGGTGGCAGCACAGATCGAGAAAACGTTTCCACGGAACTTGGAAAAACCTAGCCACATGTAGGCCTATAGGTCACCGGTATCATTTATAGACGTCATGGTGAAAAAAATGCTACTTCGCTAACATCTGTTTGTGCACTCTTTAAACATGACCCTCATTCAGGTGAGTGGGTCTTATCTAGCAGAGCATCATGGTTTGAACGCTATACAGGTCTCGTCATATAAGTGACACATACTGACGCTCATTACATGAGAACATCAGCCACTAATGTAAACGTTGTATTCCTGGATGGTAAACAGAAAGATGTGTGTATGAAGTTTGTGGCCAGGCAGCTGCAGAAACACGTCAGGAACCCGAGCCGTAGCGTATCTCCCGCCTTTGGGTGAGGGATGGAGCTCTATGAATCATCACCTGCGTCCCATCCAGCGCATAGCTAGCATGCTTTCCCACTTAGCCGCTGGTCAATTTTTTTTGTACGGTGCTTGGTGCTGATCTTGCTACTTTCCTGAGTTTACACGTTCAGAAATGCTAACAGAGTCCTTGCCTGACCTTCTAGAGCCTCATAGTATGTTAACAAAATGGTTGCGGCGAAATGCTTACGCAAGCAGTTTCACTTTGAAGTCCATTAGCTTAAAGTCCCATGGTTTCTTCTGAAATCACACACTTCCCTATTATATAGTAGGCAGAAAACAGTTTGTGTAAAGAGTAGTATGTCTCTGTTCATAAAACAATATGCAAGAATACTTTTGAATAAAGTATTCTTGCACAAGAAATTGTTGAATAAAGTTTTTTTTTTTTTTTTTCTTCACGCACAAAAAGTATTTTCATAGCTTCATAAAATTAAGGTTTAACCACCGATGTCACATGGGCTATTTTAGCGATGTCCTTATTACCTTTCTGGGCCTTGAACGTGTCAGTTGTGTTGCTGTCTGTGCAGGGTTAGAAAGCTCTCGGATTTCATCAAAAATATCTTAATTTGTGTTCTGAAGATGAACAAAGGTCTTACATGTTTTGAACGACATGAGGGTGAGTAATTAATGACAGAATTTTCATTTAACTTCAGTTGTAGCAGAAATACACACTTAAAACGTACAGTTTTTCACTTACTGGAAATGTAGTTAAAATGTTGATGACTCATCCTGCACTGCACAGATTTTTGTCCAATCAGATGCATTCTAGAGTAGGAAAGCCCCTCCTCTGGAACCATGTAATGTAGGGCTAGGGGATAAATCGATAACGTTAATGATAATTATCGCGCAATATGAATTTCCTCAATACACGATCACAAGAGTTCGATAAATGTTCGATATAATGTTTATGTGGCAAAGGCGGAACAAAAAAGGGCTAGTCAAAACAAGCCACCGTTTAACCGCTCAGATCAAAGTTTGAACGCCGGCACGGTGCAACTAGACACTAGAGCAGATAATTTCACTCGCTGATGAATGACGGTCACTAAGCAGCACCAGTGTGAAGCGCTTGAATTCAGTGTGCACAACGATACAGTCAGAAGGCAAATTGCCATCATTTACCATGGATTTACTGTAGTAGCACTAACTGTGTTGAATTGTATTATATTGTTAATGTAGACATGTATTAAATGTACTGAAGGAGGAGTAATGGAATATAATTACAGTATTTTTTGTATTTTTTTAAGCTATGGTGTTTATGCATTTATACTAAATGTAACATTATTTAGACTACTGTTTTTCATACAAATACCTAGGAACCATATTACATTTTACCATACTATAGAGTTACTGTTATTATCATGATCTATGGATGATACTATGGAAGAGCAATGATTATTAATAAAAAAAAACTCAAACAGTCAGAATAATTAATTTTCGTCATTTAAAAATGAGATTGCTACAATTTGAACAGATATTACTGATTTTGATAATGAACATAATTCTACATCTGCATCCTAATTCAAGCTATATCAGATGTTTTATTTCTAACAAAATTGTATACTATTAATATTATCAGGTAACACAAACCTGTTTCTTGATTTGAAACAATATTACTCATTAAAACATGCAAAACTAAGAAATTATAATTTTTTTATTAAGAAAAACGACTGGAAAGTGTGTAAAATTCAAAACACATTAAGTGTTTGTCATGTTCTGAACATAAAAAATATTTTAACGCCACATTTAACCGTTTGGTTTTTACAACTTTCACACTGTAGCAAAAATCTGCTTTTAAACTTGAAAAAAAAAAAAATAAAAATTTTACATTTATCGTCACAAATATCAATAACAACTGATATGAAAAAAAATTATCGTGATAATTTTTTGGCCATATAGCCCAGCCCTAAAGTAAGGTATTTAAAGGGGTCATTGGATGCCCATTTTCCACAAGTTGATATGATTCTTTAGGGTCTTAATGAAAAGTCTATAATATACTTTGGTTAAAAATTCTCAATGGTTGTGTGAAACAACACTCATTTTACCTTGCCAAAATCACCTCTGCAAAAATCATCTCATTCTGGTCGAGGCTGCTTTAAATGCAAATGAGCTCTGTTCGCCCCACCCCTTTCTTCTTTCTGTGGAGACACAAGCTTGTTTATTTTAACCGCAATTAGCCGCGTTTAGCCGCTAAACTTGCTAACTAGCACATTATTAGGAAAGGTGATTGCAAAGATTCATAAAAAAAAACCCTTATATTTGCTTCTGCTGTAAGTGAAGCTGGATCACGAATTATTTGCGCAAACTTAGACAGATATATGTAGATCGGGAGGCGCATTCCATTCACAAACAAATGTAATCTACTGCATCTTCAGCGGCTCAGATGTCGGGAGTAAATGACGACCACTATGTTCATTATTACATCCAGCAACACAACACCTCAATCGCTCAATCGGAGATATTCTTGTCTAACTTACATCCCTGCTCCGGCATCAAAACATGGAGGTTGGACTGTCACAGCTGATCTGAGGTAAAACGCTCATGTCAATCAACTATCATGGGAGCGGCCTATGTCGGTGTGACGCCACAATGACAGGCATCTGAGAATAGCTCGATTTGAAAAAGGGGATATTATTTTTACAAATTAATTAAAAACCACTGCATGGATTTTTATCATTATAGGGTAGATTTGTACATACACTGCCAACACACATTAATGTTCAAACAACATGGAAGAGTGAACTTAGCATCCGATGACCCCTTTAAAGTTCCGATAAATCAGAAGTAGTGACAGATCTTTTCTTCTGTATTGTGGCGTAATCCCAGTAAAATAAGTTATCGGAATAGAAAATATTAGGGCGGGGTCGTAGTTCTATCAGGTTGCTGACTGGCTGAAAGCACCACTGAATGCAAGGTTTATATGGATGAAATGATTACATACATCACCAGAAAGAAGATCAAATTGATTATGATTTAAAAGGTCTTTTTTATATAAACAAATTGTTCATAATAAGACCAATAATACGCATTTAGAAATTAGGTGAATTTTAATTTCATTTCAACGTTGCAAAAAAGGCATATTTGATATGTAACGCTTAAAACTTCTTGTTAAAACAGGAAATACGTAAACACAAAACAGAATCTGTGCTCTTTAAATGATTACAATGGCATTTTTAGGATTTAGGTGAGTTAAACTTAGAACAGAAGAATTTAAAGCCACAGGCATTGGAACTAATGTAAAAGCGTCCATCTAAATAGTTTAACTTCAGTTGAGTTTTTTTTTTTTTTTTTTTTGCAAGTCTCCAGGCTTCTCGGTCGATTGCTCACACCCCCAATTGGAATGCATTTATCTGTCATAACTCTTTGCTTCATATGTGTCCAATTAATGCATTTGACAACACCCCTAAAGCACAGAAGAAAGCAAGAAAAAACAAACACCAATAAAACTGTAATGATTCTTTTTCTCTCTCGCTCTCTTAACACTGTTTGGCTCCAAACGAACAACAAAGCTTTTCACGGCGAGCCTACGTCATTTGGTTACATTAACTCTACGGTGGTTTTGATTGAATGCTTTCCTTGATTTTACTCTTTGAATTAAGCTATATTTCCATTACAGCCAGCAATTTTGGGTTTCTCTACATCCAAGTGTGCATATGTAGCTGCTTAATTTCGTCCTATTGCCTATATTGTGCCAGTGCCTCTACAAAGCATGAGAAACGAAGCTTGATTCAATCATGTGCTTGGCTACGGTTCCACATGAATTTGAACCATTCTTTTGTTTGTCATCTCATGAGAATATCACCCAAAAGTTTTATTCCGTCTTACTAAAAGCATTAAGTGTTGTTGCAATTTGTTTACAGTTGAAAACTGGCTCGCTGTTCTGCAAATGAACTCTCCTGGAAACATAACTTTGTCATAAGTGGTATCTTACTTTAAAGTGATAGTTCACACAAAAATAAAAATAACCCCATGATTTTCTTACCCTCGAGTCATCCTAGGTATACATGAATTTCTTCTTTCAAATTAGCACAGTCAGAGTTATGTTAAAAAATATCCTGGCTCTTCCAAGCTTTATAATGGCAGTGAATGGGTGTTGAGATTTTGAAGTCCAATAAACTGCATCCATGGGTGCCCCGATTTTAAACTTCCAAAATGCAGTTTAAATGCAGCTAAATGATCCCAGCCGAGGAGGAAGGGTCTTATCTAGTGAAACGATCGGTCATTTTTTCCGAAAAATTAAAATCTGTTTACTTTTTAAGCACAAGAGCTTGTGTAGCACAGGCTCTGGGATGCACGTCCACGATGCTATGAATTAGTGATGGGTTGTTCTTGAATGATTCGTTCATTTTAACTCTGGAAGAACGAGTCGTCTCGGGGAGTGATTCGTTCAGTCGCACATGCGCAATATCCTATTAGGTTCTGTAAGGGAATTAGTTCACCTGTTTTGAGTCTTCGGGTTTTTCGAGTCGTTCGTTCATCTTATGGGGCTGTCACGTGATGCTGATTTTGCTAAAATGAACGAAATGAATGAAATGACTTAAAAAAGATTTTTCGGTAAAATGATCCGAACTTCCCATCACTACTACGAATCACGTCTAAGTTCTTCATCTGTGTACTCCGGCTCAAAAAGGTAGAGTATGTTGAAAAACTCCATCTTATTTTCTCCTACAACAAATCGTCCGACATCGTTGTACCTTTTAGTTTGTAAACAGCGTTTGACCTACTTGCACTTTCCTAGTCTTTGCGTGTTCGCTTTGTAAACACTGGGTCTGTAGTTCCGCGTGACCTTTTGACGTGATTCAATAGTATGTAGCGTTGTGAATGCGCATCCCAGAGCCTTTGCTACACGAGCTTTTGTGCTTAAAAAGTATACAAAATTTTATTTTCTGAAAAAAATCGATCGTTTTGCTAGATAAGACTCTTCTTCCTCAGCTGGGATCATTTAGAGCCCTTTGAAGCTCAAAATCGGGCCACCAGTGAAGTTTATTTTATGGAGAAAAATCCTAAAATGCTTTCTTAAAAAAACATAATTTCTTCTAGACTGAAGACAGAAAGACATGAACATCTTGGATGACAAGGGGGTGAGTAAATTATTTCAGAATTGTTGTTCTGGAACTGAACTTCTCCTTTAATACTTTGACTTGTAAGGCTTGTTGACAACAGGTGCATTTGCAAATGATTTTTTCTGGCGCACAATAAAAAAAACTGCGAACCGAGCCATATATGGAGATCAGAATATCACAGAGACTTGAGAGTTGGCTCTTTAGACTTGAACTAGTAAGCAACCACCTTAAAATGGCATAAAGCTCCTTTCTAATGGATTAGGAAATAGTGGGAAAGTTTTTAGGTGAACTTCAGCATTTTCCATCACACCATACGATTTTGTGGAGTAATTGTAAATGTTGAGTTATTAAAGTTGGACGTTTCCATAAATCAAGCATTAGCCTTAGGGACGGGGCAGCGTTTTTTCTAAATGGACCAAAGGAAAAGTAGTAAAGAGAGATTTTTTGAGGTGATACAGTTGCTGCGGTCTACATAAGCCTTAACTGCTATCTTTGGTCCATTCGCTGCCGTCTAATTGGGCGTCACTGAACCGTAGAGCCGAATGAGTTGAATTAACGTCTGAAGTGCATTATTCTGTAATTTCCCCCTTTCTCCCAGGGCTTGGCTCTTGAGCAGATGGAGATATGGCTTCCTGTTACATAATCCCACTATTATAAATTTTGACTTCATTTGGGGTTTCCTGTGTGCGCACACGGGCTCCGGCACATTTCCCCGTTCTGTTCTTGTGCAAGGCCTAGCCTACGTCCAGCGGCCTAGAGACTACGGCTGCTGCAGTATGTTGTCAAAGCAGACGAGATCAGCTTCCCAGCTGCTTCCTTCCCTCCCCTGCCTTCTCCTCGTCTCATCTCTCCTTCCAGTCATTTCCCTCTGGCCAGACATAGCTATCTTGTCCTTACTAGCTTTCTCAGAATCAGGGAACAGAAGGCCCCATCAGCGGGCCAGCTGTTGTCTTGACGCATTCTCTCCTCAGAACAGGCCAGTTGAACTTCCTAAACTCCACTTAGGATGAAAAAACCTTTCTTTCTTTCTTGGAAGCAGGTCTAAAACGCATTCTCGTCTCCATGTCAGTGTGCTACGGGAGATTTTTTTGTATGCTAGCTGTGGCGTGTAAAACATACTTTGAGCTGTTTTGGAGAGCTGCGCCGTTCTACTTGCTTTGCGTTGTGGACCATAAAGCTGTCAGCTGTTGGAATGGAGGGATATACCGAGGCGAACGTCTCTCAAGTTCCAGATTGTTCTTATTCCAGTTGCTGCTTTTCCAGTAAATGGAACGGTTAGAACTCAAAATCTGAAGGGATGCATGCTGCATGTGTATTAGAGAAGGTTTCTTGGATAGAAAAGCCTTTTTTTCTATTATGCATTTACAGAACAATGCACAAGAGGGCACTCTGGCGGCTTTTTGACTCACGTGTTGCAAAAACCCCTTTGGTGACTAAATCAAGTGGTATTTCAGAGTGCTAATCAGGCATCTGTTATGATAAGTACCTTGTACTGTATTAAATACTTGTTGCACATTTTTGTGCTTTGCTGAGTTATGCCTAGTCATTGTACAATTTAAAGTGATGGTTCACCCAGAAATTACCGTTGTGTCATCATTTTATCAACCTCATGATGTTTAAAACTTGTATGACTTTTGTTTGCTTTTGTGGAACATAAAAGCAGAAAGTTAAAATAATGTCCTCACTCATTTCCATACAGTTACAAGGAATAAAGAAGGTTTTAAGCTTCAAAAATGGTACAAAACCACCATAAATCACCGTAAAAGTGACTTGCACACTATATTCCAAACATTTGTGTGACTTAGATATCAAAGTTGTTATTCACAAAAAAAATCCCCCTGGTGAGCTGTTAACCATTGAATCATTGAGCTGAACACGAGCCAAATCAGTCACATTTTTAAAAGAATCTTTCAGATTCTGGATCAAATCAGACTCAAAAGAACGAATTGTTCAGTCAATAATGACTTAAAGGAATAGTTCACCCCAAAATTTTACTCATCCTCAAGCCATCTTAGGTGTATATGACTTTCTTCTTTCAGATGAATATAATCTGAGTTACATTAAAAAATATCCTGGCTCTTCAAAGCTTTATAATGGCAGTGAATGTTGAGATTTTGAAGCAAAATAAAGTGCATCCATCCATCATAAAAAGTCTCCACACAGGTGAGTTAATAAAGGAACGGCCTCCAGGAACGTGGTTGGGAACCACTGTTTTAAAGCACCTTTATTTTTAAGAGTATTCATGAGAGAGTGGCGTTCCAGCGGATGATGTAGGACGTAGACATAGCACAAGCTCTCTAAAACCAAGTTTTGTTTACAGCAAAGGAAAAACCAGTCCTCCTCTTCAGGGTTGCCAGGTTGCTACTCCAAACTAGTCCAAAAGTTGCCCAATCATGTTTTGAGGGGGTTCCCCTATTGAAAATTGCATTCGGGGGTAAAATTCACATTTTTTGGCGGGGTTCGCCTGGTAAAATTAGCATTCCAGGCACTAAATATTACGTTATTGGGGTCGCTTCAACCCGCGGGCAACCTGCGGCAACACTGCTCCTCTTGGCTTATATTGAAATCCTCTGACATTTCTATTTACAAATCCTCGTTTTGTACTGCTAATTTGTGACCAGTGGTTTGTTTTGCTCTCTCCACTTTGCTTCCATGTTCATCGCCGTGTTTGCCTACATTCGACATCATGCGCTGGAACGCCACTCTCTCGTGAACGTGCGTACGACAGTTAGTGAAAACTAAAGATTACGGTTTATAAAGTTTTAAATATGAATATTTTTCTCACACAAACGCATCGCTTCGCTTTAGAAGGCCTTAATTATCCCTGTGGGTCTGTGTGGAGAATTTTTATGATAGATGGATGCAGTTTATTGTGCTTCAAAATCTCAGCACCCATTCACTGCCATTATAAAGCTTGGAAGAACCAGGACATTTTTCAATATAACTCCGACTGTATTCGTCTCTCCACTTTGCTTCCATGTTCATCACTGTGTTTGCCTACATCCTACATCATCCGCTGGAACGCCACTCTCTCGTAAACGTGCGTACGACAGTTAGTGAAAACTAGAGATTACAGTTTATAAAGTTTTAAATATGAATATTTTTCTCACACAAACGTATCACTTTGCTTTAGAAGGCCTTTATTAACCCTGTGGATCTATGTGGAGAATTTTTATGATAGATGGATGCAGTTTATTTTACTTCAAAATCTCAGCACCCATTCACTGCCATTATAAAGCTTGGAAGAACCAGGACATTTTTTTAATATAACTCTGACTGTATTCGTCTCTCCACTTTGCTTCCATGTTCGCCACTGTATTTGCCTACATCCTACATCATCCGCTGGAACGCCACTCTCTCGTGAACGTGCGTATGACAGTTAGTGAAAACTAAAGATTACGGTTTATAAAGTTTTAAATATAAATATTTTTCTCACACAAATGCATTGCTTCACTTTAGAAGACCTTTATTAACCCTGTGGATCTGTGTGGAGAATTTTTATGATGGATGGATGCAGTTTATTGTGCTTCAAAATCTCAGCACCCATTCACTGCCATTATAAATCTTGGAAGAACCAGGACATTTTTTAATACAACTCCGAGTTACATACACCTAGGATGGTCTGAGAGTGAGTAAATCATGTGGTAATTTACATTTTTGGGTGAACTGTCCCTTTTTACTCATGACTTCACAAGGTTTAAAATATATAGCGCACAAGATATTTGTCCAGAACCAAGCAGAAAACGGTCTGGAACATCACGAGATTGAGTAAATAATGACATAATTTTCATTTTTAAATGAACCGTTCCTTTAACAATGGGAACAGTCCTTGAGCAGCCTAACTCGCCTTGTCAAACGTCATCCTCCAGCATGCATCCTGTGGACTTGAATGAGTCCGTGCAAGTCTGTGGCGCCCACTCTTAAAGATTGCCTCCGACTCTCCCTTTACGGTTGAAGGCCGTGCATAGCAAGGCTGCACTTTCCCATGCGACGCTGTCCTGACTTGCTGAACTCTAGGATTTTAGCCAACCTTGTACATTAAACCACCCTTTTTTTTCTGAATGGCATACCATGCAGGACCGTTTTCGGTGTAATCGGTGGAGTTTATCAGGGGTTAAAGCACTACAATCCTCTGTTGTAATGTTTCGCATTCTTACCGCACAGCTCACCACTGTTGAGTGACTTTATCGACTGTAATCAGTCCTGTTTTTTTGGTTTTCACGGTAAAAAGACACTGATTAGGTGGCAAGGTCTTTGAACATCTGCTCCAACTGATGTAAAAAGCTCGAATGTGTGCGTAAACACATGCCCGCATGCATTTATGTGTACGTGTGGCGACCAATGTGTTGTATTTCAATCCTAGACAATGCATGTTTCTTAGCCGGAAAAATTCCATTGACAACAAACACACGGGATTCACAGGACCTCTGGTCAATTACATGCAGTCATACCCGAATTCCTTTGAGGACAGCGTTCTGAATACCCATAGTCATTGACTAGGGGCTTCCCTGCGTGTTAGACATGCTTTATACTCTCATTCCAGTTGACTCAGTGTCACAAGTAGATTTAATAAAGAGAATTCATTATGATGGTTGGGAAATGTACAGTTAGACAAGCATCTGAGTGTGGGATGCAGTACCAGCTTCATCCTAAAGATGGAACTGCTGCATTCGTAATATCGGGCAGAATACTGTGGTGTATTCATCCCAATGCCTGGAGTGTTTATCGTGCCCGCCTACAGGTGATTTTTAAGGTGATGCTATATGCTTTCAACATGCGGAAAGCATGACTTTAAAGGCAGTATAATGTGATACACAACAGAAGCGGTAAAAAGCTCTTACTGAGGCGTGTGGATAATCACAACATTTGTTCTAAATGTAACATTTCCATGTCATTTTTGAGAGATATTTGTAAGCTATATTATATATTTAAAGGGATAAATTTAAGAGACGTTTTATAGAGATATGATATAATTTTTGGAGATATTATTTGTTTGAAGAGATATTTCAATAAACTCTTTTTCCATGTGTAATAAGATTTTAGTACTTTAAAACTTTTAATACTTTAATACTTTTATCCAGTCAAGACATTTATAATCTTACAAAAAAGTTTAGATTAATATTAAATTATATTGTTCTTTTGTACTTTCTGTTCATCAAAGAATGTTGAAAAATCATGATTTCTGCAAAATATTACACAGCAAAGCTGTTTTCAACAACGATCATAATAAGAACCATTATTAATAATTACATACTAATAATAATGGGTAATAATTAGGCAGCAAATCAGCATTTCAGAATGATTTCTAAAGAATCACCTGACACTAATGATTTTGAAAATTCAGCTTTGCCATAACAGAAATAAATTGCATTTTAAAATATATATTCACATAAAGAAGTTATTTTAAATTGTATTCATATTTTAAAATATTATTATTTGTGTGTGTTTTCATCGAATAAATGCACCCTTGGTAAGCATAAGAGGCTTCTTTCAAAAACATTTTAAAAATCTTAAACTTTGTATATGTGAGATATTTAATTTTAATTATTAAATGGTGTCTGTATGTGTTAGTAATTAATACATTTTAATTAAAGAAAAATGAATGTTTACAGAGATAACTATATTTAAACCATTATATTTTTAAATAAAAATAAATGTAATATTTTTTTTTATTTTGTTAATTTAGTACTTAATGTAATATAATGTTTTTAATAATTTGTTTAAATTATTTTTAATCTCTGACAGTTTTGACACAAACTATGGAGATCTTCATGGGATTCCTTTAAAACCCTTTAGTCTGTACGTAACATGTTAGATTTTATATGCTTTGTGTGAATATATGTTATACTTTTTTATATGTAATATTTATTAAATGTATTTTATCTCTGTAAACAGTTAGGACTTAATATTTTTAAATGAATATACGTAGATGTTTTTTTACTGTGAAACATTTTTATGTGTAATAAATTTAATTAAAAGTGTCTGAGATGAATTAGGATAGTTTAACCATATTAAACAAACATAAAACAGTATAACCTATACTAGCCCATATGGATTTTTATAAAGGGAAACACTATATACAGTCAAACCAAAATGTATTCAGACACTTTCAAAATTTCTCATATTAACAGTTTATTCGCTACAGTTTAGAAAATGGTAATAAAATATAACAAGAACTCAAGAGTTAAACTGTTTCAGAACAAATTAATTTTGATAATCACAAATTAATTACAGTCAAACCAAAATTGTTTCAGAAAGCTTCAAAATTTCTCACATTATCAGTTTATTCACTATAGTTAAGAAAATGGTCATAAAATATGACTAGAACTCAAGAGTTAAACTGTGTCAGAACAAATTCATCTTGATAATTATTAATTAAATTAATTACAGTCAAACCAAAATTGTTTCAGACAGGTTCTAAATTTCTCACATTATCAGTTTATTCGCTATAGTTTAGAAAATGGTAATAAAATATGACTAGAACTCAAGTTAATCTGTGTCAGAACAAATTCATCTTGATATCACAAATTGCAGCCAAACCAAAATTTATTCAGACACCTTCTAAATATCTCACATTATCACAGTTTGTTCGCTACAGTTTAGAAAATGGTAACAAAATATGACAAGAACTCAAGATTTAACTGTGTCAGAACAAATTAATCTTGGTAATGTTAGATAACTTTGATAGAAAAGTTGTAACAAATCAAATTTTTACTGGTACTCAAAATTTACTGGTACACCACAGAATGAATAGTTTTTGGGTGTAGTATGTCACAGTTTACTTTATTTTGCTATCCTCACTTACACAAATGAATTATAGAGTCCTGCACCCACTAGTAAAACAATTTAAAAAAATATATCTGGTGTCTGAATAATTTTTAGTTTGACTGTATGAATTTGGTTTCTAAAGATACTTATATTAAACAGCCCAAAACTCCAAAAACAGCTGATGCGACTCATAAAGTTAATCTGAAAGCATAACTGTTAATAACTGGAGTATGTACATTAATCTTCGTGGGCAAGCCCATTTGGGTAGCCATATGGCGTAGCATTAACACCTGCTCCACTGCCTAATTTTTGACACGTCTTTGTAATTGTCTTTTATTTGTGTCACACAGTTCACATTGTTGTAGTGTCTGTACTGGAACGAATACACTAATTGCTCATTTTTCGGTTAGATTATTGTGTTTTTTAAGCTGGGAAAGCTGTTGTGGAGCGTAATGTTGTGAGAGAAATTTGAATGGCGGTGGTTCGCTGGGTCTCTTGCAGGTGTGGAGCCATCTGGGCCCCAACCGTTGAACCAACTTCCCAGGCAAACGGGGCCCTAGTGCTCAGTCAGATCTGCTGCTCTTTCTCAGTCTCTCTCGTATCGTTTTCGTACATTTATGTGTAAACGGGATTCTTGGTTGCGTCGGGGCTAGTTTTCACAAGGGCGATATTCTAGTTTCAAGTCAGAAGTCTAACACGAATGTGTTTTTACTAGCAGTGGTTTTGTATGTTGGTTTGAAACATTGAGTTTGAAATGGTCCTAAAATTACAAATAATTTAAATGATAATGTATAATAATTTAAATGTTAATTTAGACAGTGTCTACAGATGCTTTTTTATGTATTTATTTTTTACATTTTGATTTTTAATTTTAATGTTCATCTGCTGTTTAAAATTTGGTTATAGTCTCCTATTTAATGGCAGATTGCACTTGTTTTTCAACAAATTAGCTGTATTTTTTTTCCTGGACGATAACAGTGGAATGTTTAAGCAGTTTTTCTACCAAAAACATGCTTGACGTAGTGAAATTGTAACTTCTCTGTGAGTTTGTTTTGGATTTGTTGTTGTTACTGCTGCAGAAGTATTACACGGGCCTGTCATAAATGCTGCCTTGCGTGCCTCAACTCGATGACATACGTAGATGCTTCCTACCATTAACCACACATTTCACTAGAACATGGTCAAACTTCTAACCTCATTTGTGTTGCTGTTTCCAGAGCATGTGAATACTTGGAAGTTTACCGTAGTAGCTTTAAAATAGACTCTTGTGATGGTCAAGATGATCTGGATGGGGTTCGGCCGTATCTAAAAATATCGAATTGAAGGGTTGGATGTAGTCGGGTGTAAATCCTTGATTCTGTTTGGTCAGTTTCACTGGGTTTTCCTGTTTCTTGTGGCGTTTGATATCTGATGATTGTGAACCAATTTAACCACAATGTGCAAAGAAATCTACAGCAGAAATAATGTATTAAACAGTTTTGCATGTCTTCCTGTGTGCAGGTTTTCATTTAAAAGGGTTAAACCAAATGCATCGCACGCGTCCGGTTCTTAGTATCGTAGTATGTCTTAAACAGGCTTCTCAGAATTTGAGGCAGTTGAAGTTACGATTGTATCACACGTTTGTTTCCTTCTCTGTTGCGTCAATATTGATATGGGTGGTGAACCAAATACGGCACAATAGGTACCAGCTGACATGTCAGTGCCGATGTCATCCCCATGGTACCTCCAGATGCACTGTTTCGTGAATAAGCAGTTAGGTGTCCTCACCTGGCCCATGTCTGTGGCTTGTGGCAGTGTAAACATTAGCTGTGTGTGTCAAACTGGTGATCACAACTGAATAGTGAGGATCTATTGAGAGCTTTCTCATCCTGTTGGGAAAAACTATTTGGTGGGACGCTAGTTTGATTATGTAATAATTACCCTTCATTGATACCAGGTGTCTGTCGGAGCCAAATGACCATCTGGTGGCCGAGCACTTTGTGTAACTGTAGAGCTGACAGCGTGTCTGCGGGAATTAGGTTTGAATGTCAACAGAAAAGTATTTTCTGTGTTTTATAGTAAAAAGGATAGAGAAACGTTACACAGGAAATGGTTTAGAAACAACAAGATTGCTAGGGTGGTTCCTGTTTATGACATTTTACTCATGTCATCACTGAAACGGTCAGACTTTTTATTGGGACAGTCATGTGATTTCAATTACCTTTTGTTACACATTTCCATCTTATTATTATTGAGAAATAATTAAATAAGCAAGTAATCATGCTCAAGTGAGCGTTCTTTTATGGAATACTTGATTCTGATTGGTCGCTCTGTTGTCAGAAAGTTAAATAGTAACTTTCTGATACTGTTTAAACCATTATTTTAGTAGTTTGTTTAAATTAATTATTTTTAATCTCTGTAATGATTAGTTTTGACAGAAACTGTGGATATCCTCATGAGATTCCTTTAAAACCCTTTAGGCTGTTCCTGGTGACACATCACTATGAGAATATGAACTGAATGGAGGGTTAGACTGACTGTCTTAGATTAGTCTTCTGCCCACAGGCTACTAAAGTCATGAGATCAACTCGAGAGATCGAAAGGAGGTTGTCAGCCAGTTGTATTTGTAATGACACCTGCCTTGAGGAGGGTTTTTACTGGGATTCAAACTCAGACTGGATTGCAACCACAGCACCACAACTACAGTTGTTATTTTTCAGTACTGATTAAAAACTAACACTGAGTTTAGGAATAGCATCTGCTGTTATTATTATTATTTGTTATTATTATTATTATTATTAGTAGTAGTAGTAGTAGTAGAAGTATTTTAAGATATTTTTAAATAGCCAATGACGTAAAAATATTTTGTAAATATTTGTGAAATATTATTAAAAATCAAATGAGGTTAATGATTGTTATATCAAATTATCTTCAATTATCATTTTGTGGTCAAAATGACATTAAATTATTTATTATTATTTATTTTTAATTAATTAAAATTGCTGACACCTTAGTGTATTGTTAATAGCCCCTTTTTAAATGGTTAATAATGAATAAATATTTTGTAAATATTTATCAAATATTCTCAAATTACAAAATTCAAATACTACACTGCTACTATAAATGCTGGGTTAAAAACAACCCAACTTGGGTTATTTGGCAACCCAGCACTTGGTAAATATTGGACTGAATACATGCTGGGTTATTTTGACCCAGCTGGTTGGGTTAACTGTTTTTACCAAACATGCTGGGTTATTTTATTTAATTTAACTCTTGTTTAAAGATTATTATATTGCTGGCTTAAAATGGACTAAAACTTACAAAAACACAGAATTACTAGAGGCAACTGCAATAATCAAAACGTATTTATTGTACTAGAAAATTTAATTTATTTTGATGAACAAAAATCAAAAATCATTTCAAAATCATCCTACATCGCTGCAGAAGTACCGACCCAGTCTTTGTAAAATGAACATACAAAGAAGATCAAACACCCTTAACAAAAAAGGTAAAACAGCGATATAGGGCGATTTTGAAGAACATGAGATGGGAGTTTTTTGACATGCCCTAACTGTCATGAACTGGAACAAAAACAGTCCAGGCAGAGTAAGACAAGATGAGCGTTTGACATTAAAAAAATGGCATTATTTTTATGAAAATAACTGATCGTTTCGCTAGATAAGACCCTTCTTTCTTGGCTGGGATCGTTTACAACCATATTTGGGATTGTTTGAAGGACGCATTTAAACTGGAAGTTCAAAATCGGGGCACCATACCAGTCCATTATATGGAGGAAAAAGCCGTAATGTTTTCCTTAAAAAAACATAATTTCTTTACGACTGAAGAAAGAAAGACATGAACATCTTGGATGACAAGGGGGTGAGTACCTTATATGTGAATCTTTGTTTTGGAAGTGGATTTCTCCTTTAAGTTCACCAAATCAGTGCCGCTGAGAACCAGTCTCTCCTGTAGAGGACTCAAAAAGCCAGCACTTTGACTGTAACTCAGCAGCTGGGTTGCTTTGTCAGAGACAGGCTTAACCCAGCTGTTTGAATAGAAAAAAATAACCCAGCAACTCGGTTACAGAAAAACTACTTAGCACCTGTGTAAAATTTTTTAAAAAATAACCCAATAAAATGACCCAACGGATCCCAGCATTTGGGTTAAAAAAATAACCCAGCATTTTAAGAGTGCACTAATATAATAATCATTCATTTATTTTTACATCAAATTATCTTTATCATTCAAGTTTTTCTTAAATAAAAATGCTGACAAATTTCAATTTCAATAACGTTTCTAATTTCATAGCTAGCGTTTTATTTTTTAGCATTTTACATGTATGTCAATAAGTATTAAAGTCATTAATTACCAGTGTTGGGGGTAACACATTACAAGTAATGTGAGTTACGTAATCAGATTACCTTTTCATGTATCTAGTAAAGTAACGCATTACTTTTAATTTACTTTTTTTCCCTCTCATGTTTTGATCGAAAGCTCTCCTGTCCCCATGTTGAATGTTAGTAAGATGTTACTTTAGTTCTAGAATAAATGTGAACATGCATTAATTCATCTCACTCACAAAAAAGCAGCAATCCTCAAAATGAATAAAAACAGTGAAATGCAACTCAGAATATGACGCAAACCTGCAATAATTAAATACATTAAATAATAGAAATATCCTTTATGTATTTAATCCCATTTTATTAACCAGTGTCTTTGCTGCTGATCTTTGATGATCCAGTTCAACCATACTAATAAGCAAAAAATTACTCAAGATAAACTAACATTTGTTCTTTTTTTTTAACTGAAGAGTGTTGAACTTTCTTCCTCTGCATTCTACAGTACAGACGTGAATTTACTTTTCCTTCAGCCTGAGGCTTTTGGTGTGAAAGGGCTTTTAAATTTGCCAAAAATAGAAGTTTTTGTATTAAAAACAAACAAGCAAGCCCTGCCCCGATTTAAAAAGCAATGCAAAAGTAATGTAACGCAGTACCTTCAATAAAAAGTAACTAAGGAACATAATTAGTTACTTTTTTAGGAGTATGAGTAACACAATATTGTAATGCATTATTTTTAAAAGTAACTTTTCCCAATGCTGTTAATAACTCACCCTAATATCGTTACAAAACCGCAAGTCCTACGTTCATCTTTGGAACACAAATTAAGATATTTTTGATGAAATTCAAGAGCTTTCTGACCCTGCATAGACAGCAACGCAACTGACAAGTTAAAGTATTTTTGTTTTTTTGTGCATAAAAAGTATTTTCATAGTTTCATAACGTTACAGTTGAACCACTGATGTCATTACGACTATTTTAACAATGTCGTAATAATAAGACTAATAATTATTCACATGCTTAATTGATCAAAACTACAAAAATGGAATTTTGGAAGTGAAGAAAATATTTTTTCCACAAGTGATATTTACCTTTATTTTGTTTTAATCACACACCACGTCTTCAAGTATGGTCTTCACAGACACTGTGTAAAATTTGTTTATATTTTTACATGACATCACAATGATTAAGTCAGAGATTACTGTAATTAAAGAAAAGTTACGAAATTATGAGTTTGGCATTCAGCTTTTTACTATTCGGAAACTTGTAATTGCGCCAATTCCATCATGACGTGACCGCAGAATTATTGTACCATCTCAAAATGTTTTGTCCTTGATCCAGATAGGAAGTGACTGTATAATCTGATCCCTGATTGTTTTTGGACGGAGATCAAACCTTGCATCCATTTGTCTGAGGTTCAATCACTCGGCTAACTATAGGTAACTTGTGCAAAACGTGACGCTTAAGCTCCCGGATGGCCATGTCATGCATTTCCCAGTGATTACCCTCAATCCTGGAAGACCACCTTGTATCTGTCTGCTCTCGGTTTGCTGTGGCTTTAATCAGGTGTGTGGTATCTGAGCGCCTAGCAGCCTGAAAACAATCTGGCCGACCTGAAGGGTCTTGTCTAGCAGTTTGCCAGGTTTATCCTTGTGGAACGACTGGATCAGTCATGGATTAGAAAAGGAAGAAGGTTTTCCTTTTCCAATCTTCAGCCGGGTTTAAACGAGATTGGGCTCAAAACATTTCACACATGCTCGCGTTTTAACTTAAAAAGTAATACGTAAAGTAGAGAAAATTGCGGGAAAGCTTTAGAAATCTTTCTCGCTGTTGGAGAGTGTGCACAGATGTCTCTGTTAACCAAACACTTTTGCTTTTTTTCCTTTCCTAATCTTGACATTTATGAGGCTTTGGTTTTAGCTGAGAGATGAAGGGGGGAATGTTGGGCCGGGCGGCGGTGGGTGGTCCTGACGTGACAGTTGCCCCGTTACTTATGTATCCATTGCGTTCAGAAAGGCCGGACACTGGCCTTCAGAGACCCTCCTGCTTCTCCATCAACCTTCGACTCAGATTTTATGGCCATCTGCTGGTTAGTTGCACTGATCGCATGGGTTGCTTTCCAATGGTGGGCCGCTACATTTGACCTGTGCTTTCCAGGTCGTGACCTTCACCTCATTTCCTTACACGCAGCCATTCCGACAGCAGGGTTGAGTTTATCTGATATCCCCCCTTAGTGCTGCTGCAAAGTGCCAAGTTTCGGGAAGCAGACCACTTAGCTTTGATACTTCAGTTTCTGTTTTGACCCTGCTCTGTCCTCGCCAAGCCTGGGTCCATCTGGACAGGTCTGCCCTGGCCTCCCTTCCCACCACCCAGGGAGGGAATACCAACCTTCCCATGCAGGGAATCACTCTTGTCACTTTTTACCTTTCCCCTACTTAAATACACTGGGAAACTATGAGGGAAGTGGCAAAGAATAAATTGCAAATCTGTTTTGTTTTAGTGCGTTTCGCGTCGGTTTTGTGTGCGAAAGATGCATCCGATCATTCATCAGATCAATTGTTAGATCATTTGACCTTTAAAATGTCATGTGGTGCAACTGCGAAAAAACAGATTTCGTAACCTATGATATTTGCTGTATGAATTAATCTATGATCTTAAAATATAAAATAATTTGATCTTTTATGACAAGGCAAATTTACTTCAGGTTGTGAAATGTCATGTGGTGCGACTGCCCAAAAAACCCTGAATATTTCATAACCTATAATATTTACGGTATAAATTAATAATTTATGATCTTAAAATCTAAAATAATTTGACCTTTTATGACAAGGCAAGCTTACTTCAGGTTGTAAAATGTCATGTGGTGTGACTGCCCAAAAAACAATTATTTTTAATAACCTTTTTAATGATGTTTGCAGTATAAATGAATAATTTGTGATCTTAAAATATTGAAAATCTTTACCTTTTTATGACACGACAAGCTGGTTGTGAAATGATATGTGGTGCGACTGTCTAAAAACAGATTATTTCATGACCTATGATATTTGCAGTTTGAATTAATAATTTATTATCTTAAAATATTGAACAATTTCACCTTTTCGTGACAAGGCAAGTTTACTTCAGGTTGTAGAATGTCATGTGGTGTGACTACCCAAAAACAAATTATTTCATAACCTAATTAATAATTCATTATATTTTTATAATTTGTTTCTTATTTAATTTTCTAAATACCAAGGAATTTGACATTTTATGATTAAATTAAGGTAATGTAGTTTGTAAAATGTCATATGGTGTGACTCCCCCCAAATTCTGTTAAATATAATTTTTATATTTATGAATTAATGATTTATTCTAGAAATCTTTACAAAAAACAATAATTTTCTTTAAAATATCAGATAATTTGACATTTTAATCACAAGACAAGGTTAGTTCAGGTTCATGTCATGTGGTGCGACTCCCTAAAAACGATTATTACTTATTATTATTATAAAAACATTATTATTATTTTTAACTTGATTAATTAATAAATAATAAAAAAAATAGCTTGATAAACTTTTTTGAAAATAAATGTGTATACTTGCATGTATGTGGTGTAAGAAATATATTATTATTTTTTATTGTATAAAGCTTTTTCAAAACCATATGAAACCACTATGACAACAAACTGGGCAGAACTGAAGGAAAAATATGTTAATTTTTAATTGATGGTTCCACCACATGACATTTTTAAAGTTACTCAATTTAAATTTTTCCTAAAAATTATATAAAAGTTTTCCAAAACCATATGAAACCGCGATGACAACAAACTGGGCAGTCTTGAAGAGAAATACATTACTAATTTTTAATTGATGGTTCCACCACATGACATTTTTAGAGTCATTCCATTTAAATTTTCAACATGAAAACAAATAGTACTGAACATTTTCTAAGAACCAAAACTTTCTTTATCATGGACACTTTTATAACCCAGATGTTTGAGTACCTTTTTTTCCGAAACCCTGTTCGCTGCTCTTTCCAATAGCTGTAATGCATGATAAACAATTTGCTATGTAATACTGGAGGTCTTGTTGGTTCCTTGCAACAATTTTCCCAGAGGAGCTTGTCTGGAATCTGGGAGGCTGTGATGTCAGGGTTCAGGCTGACCTCAGGAATCTGTCGGAGGTCCTCATAGCCAGAAGTTTTTGCATTCTGGAGCTAGCGTAGCGTAGCTTCCGGCCCACATTCAGGGTTTCTAGGAACAGCCGAAGCCGGGCGCAAAGACTGCCTTGTGTAGATCAGAAAGAGAAGGGACAGAGAGAGCCGAGGGGCGGCGCGGATACTCGAGGCTGTACATCAGCCGAGCACAATACTGTCAGCCGAGGGAACATCTGGGTTTTTCCCTCCAGACAATACTGACATGGATATGCACAAACATGGCCAGAGGGACATGCAGGGAGAGGAGACAGAATGGAAGAATGGTTTGAAGTTTATGTACTGTAAGAGGAGAGATATTTACAATGCAAGGATTTTGGAGGCTGATCAGTGTAAGGTTTTTAAAAAAACAGACTTAAAGGGACAGTTCACCCCAAAAGTAAAATTCTGTCATTGTTTACTAACCTTCATGTCCATTTAAACCTGTATGAATTTCTGTCTTCTGCAGAACATAACAGGTTAGTTGCTGTTTTCTATGCAAAAACATTGCTTTCATGCTTCGAAAAACAGCAAAACAGTATTAAAGTATCATAAAATTGGTCCATACAAATATTTTCATGTCATACAATCACTTTGTGTGAGAAAGCAACAGAATTTAAATAGTTGTTTACGAAAGAAACTTCCTCTCTAGTCAGTTTGAGTCATACACAAATCATTTCAACCATGTTAGTCATCTAATTTGTTTTCTTCAAGACTGGTTCTGACTTTTACACAAAGATAGATTGGCTCAATTTGAATCACAATCAGAAAAGTAAGACTGATCATCTCTTGGCCAACAGCTAGTTAGTCAGACTAGTTCTTACCTTACGACACAATCTTAACGTAGTGATGACAAAGTTTATGCAGCTGGCTCCAGGTTTGTAGACTGAGTCAACAGATTCATTGAACAGATTCATCTCAAAAGAATGATTTGTTCACTTCTTCTTTCATGAACATGTCAAAGAGAGCCAGCTGTCAAAATGTTGGGGTGCTTTGAAGTTGTCAGAGTCCTGCAGGTTGACTTTGAAATGAAGTGAGGAGGTCATCTTTTGGATTCCACAGAAAGTATGCTTGTCAGGGTTAAGGTGCTGCTCTTCTGGTATGTGTTGATGATGTTAACCTTGGACTGCTTGTTTTGTGAGATGCATCAGTTGGGAGGAGAGCAAGACTGCTCACAGCATCCCACCCACATGCTCAACGTCCAGTGTACGGATAAGCACCACTCACATTTTCTTCCAAAAATTATATATGTGTATAAATATTATTATGTGAGATTGAAATGGTAATTGAGAATGGCATGGAAACATGATCTGTGGGAGTTTTTAGTGAGTAATCAGCTTGGTGAAAAAGTAAATCTCTGTGTCTGACACCAGTATTTACTGAGCTTTGATGACTGATGATCCGAAAAATTCAAAAATAGTTAAAAGTTAACTATTAAAATGAAAAGCTGAACATAAGTTCACAAATCAAATATATTGTTTACATTGTTTGAGTTATTATTTTGAAATAAATATTATATAATTGTAATTTGTAAATTAATAATATATTTATTAATATAATATATATGTGTGTGTGTGTGTATGTGTATATATATATATATATATATATTCAGTTCACAAATAAAAAATATTGTTTGCATTGTTACTGCCTTGAGTTAATATTTTGGAATAATTATTATTTTGCAATAATTAAAAAAAAAAAAAAAAAAAAAAACATTTTCAAAAATTATGTTTTTTCATTGTACGTTCCAATTAATCTCTTTTGATCAGGTAAAAAAATAAAAAATGACTAAAACAGCTAACTAACACAATAAAACATGATAATGTACTAAAAACATGATTTTTGAAAATGAAAAAAAAAAGACTGAGTTATCTGTTTTTGCAAATAAACTTCTCTTTATATTACAAATAAACTCTTCATATATATTAGATATATTGAGTAAAATGGTAATATTTGTTTTATTGTATAAAGGTCTGATAAAACTTATTCCAAATTTCAATAAAAATATTGTCATTTTACAGCTTTTTTATTTTTTTATTTTCTATTTTTCAGAAAACGTCAATTGGTCGAAATAACAAATGTTTTAATTCGCTGTAACTAAATCCAAATATTAATTTCTTAACTCTTAAACTCTTAAGTTAAAACACTGGTATTGTGTCTAAAAATGAATATAAACATTTCTGAAGGCATGGCTTTTTGTCATTTTAATCAGCTGTCATTTTGTGCTCTAAATGACAACATTAAAACATTAAAAAATTTTAAAATTGGTAAGAAATGTCAGTAGTTTGCAGAATAAAACAGAAATGATGTTTTACTTGAACACATAATTATAAATCATTATGTACATTCATATCAGGGTTATTATAGTTATTTACACTTTTTACTTGAAATAAAATAAACTTAATTGAAAAAACAAAAACTTTTATTTTAGCTAGTTGCCAAATCAGCATTTCTCATTGTCATTTAACTTGAAATATTAAAATAATGAACGCTAAATAAATAAAAAAAATAATAAAAAAAGTACAGACATATTAAAAAACCTAATAAAATAACAAAAAACAACAAAATTACTAAAACAAAAAATAAAAATTGAAATATTCAAAATATTACAAAACGTTAAAAGTATATAAATTGTAATTTCTTTTGCGGAACACCAATTTTGAAAGAATATTCTTGCCTGAAGTGGATCTTTAAAGCTTGAAAATGATTAAAAAAAAGTGCCAAATGTGATCTGAGTCATGTGCCATATTCAAGTTATTATTTGATAGCTGTATGTGAATATTTTGATTTGGATCTTTTGAAATGAAGCAGCTGATTTACTCTAATCTGACATCAAATTGATCCTCTTCTGAAGTTCAGCTCATTGATTGATTGATGTAGTCGCATTGATTAACAACCCTTTAGCGGCAAATATTTAATTTAATTCGGGTCGGTTTCTCACATAAAGCTATCAGACTTCAAAAGACTTGGAACATAGTGCATAGGCCGTATGGACCACTTTTATGATACCTTTACATCCTTTTTGAAGCGTGAACATTTGAGTAGTCTGATAGTGTAGATGAGGGCGCGTTTTAGGGTGCGTGTTGCTCCACCCTCCTCTTATGTGGTATGGGCTCAGGGCCCAGGCTGGCAGGGTGGAAAAAGCCCCTATCACCCAACCAACACAGACGCTTGTTCTGCGCTTGGTGTGGTGTTGTTGTTTTTCCCTCCTCTTTTATGCCCCACAAGAATTTCTGAGAAATCCACCTTTTCATATTTCCTCTGCCTTATAAAGCAGAGAATCAAAGAAAGTGGTTTGCCATTCGCTCATGGTGCAGCACAGCTTCTCTTCTGAGTTTACTGTGAAAGGCCATTTTGACAACGGGCTGCCATCAGAGCAGCAATGAAGGCCTCAGCCGTTTGCTCTTTTAGACCTGCAGTACCACTGAATTTGTGACCTTTTGGTTGCATCAGAGGCTTTATATGAAATAGTGTTTCATTTAGTTTCTTCACACTTATGGGTGACTTCATAACTAACCTTTTTTTCTTTATGCCCTACATTTTTTTTGTTAAATATCTAGTTTCATTTGGAAATGTCACAACAGAAAACCCTATCTGCACATGGTTTTGAAGGTGGAAGAGTTTAGAAAATATAAATAATACATTTTTCCATTAGCATTTTGCTTGCTTACTGGTTGTATGGAGATTTTTTTTTTTTTTTTTCCTGTATGGCTACTTTGAAATTATATTTATTTTTAAAGTCTTGTACTTATCATTTTAATTTCAACTGAACTGAAAATATTTATTGTATTTGTATATCGGACAATCATTATTAATATTAATAACATGATTAATACAAAGTAAGCATTTTCAGTATTATTATTTTAATAATTAGTTTAGAGTTTTTTTGTTGTTTTATTTTCTAAAACTAAAAAATAATACTATAATGCAAGTTTTTTAAATGTTAATAAATTATTTCATTTTATATACAGTTTGAAATATACATTATTGTTCAAAAGTATGAGGTTGGTAAAGTTTTTGAAAGATGTCTCTTCTGTATAGAAGCCCAATTCCACCACTGAATTAAAAAATAAAGGTAATTTGTTGTTTTTATCTCAGAATTGTGAGATACTGACTCGCATTTGTGCGTTATAAAGTCAGAATTGGGGGATATAAAAGGATATTAAAATTGCGCTATTAATTTTTTCCTCAGAATTAGGAATTTATATCCCCAATTCTGTTTGTTTTTCTCAATCGCGAATTTATATCTCAGTCTGAATTGGAGGATATAACCGCAATTCTGAGAAAAAGTCAAAATCGCGAGTTTTATCCCCCAATTCAGACTTTTTTTTTCTTTGAATTACGTTTATATCTCACAATTCTGACTCTTTTCCTCGGAATAGCGAGTTTATATTCCGCAATTCCGTCTTTTTTTCCTGGGAATTGCGACCTTATATCTCACAATTCTGTCTTTTTTCCTTGGAAATTGTGAGTTTATATTCCCCAGTTCTGACTTTTTTTCCTCTGTATTGCGAGTTTGCATCTCGCGAGCTCATGTCCCCCAGTTCTACCTTTTTTTTTTTCTGGAATTGCGAGTTCATATTTTGCAATTCTGACTTTTTTCCTTGGAATTGCAAATTTATATCTCGGAATTCTGACTTTTTTCCTCAGAATTGCAAGTTTATATCTCACAATTCTGACCTTTTTCCTTGGAATTACGAGCTTATATCTCTTGATTCTGACTTTTTTCCTCGGAATTGCGAATTTATATTCCCCAATTCTGACTTTTTTCCTTGGAATTGCAAGTTTATATCTCGCAATTCTGAGTTTTTTCCTCTGAATTACGAGTTAATATTTTGCAATTCTGACTTTTTTCCTCAGAATTGTGAGCTTCTATCTTGCAATTCTCACTTTTTTCCTCAAAACTGCTAGCTTATGTCTTGCAATTCTGACTTTTTTTCCTCGGAATTGCCAGTTTATATCCCCCAATTCTGACTTTTTCCTTGGAATTACGAGTTTGTATCTCTTGATTCTGACTTTGTTTTCCTCTGAATTGTGAGTTTATATGCCCCAATTCTAAGTTTTTTTCCCTCGGAATTACATGTTTGTATTTCACAATTCTGAATTTTTTACTCGGAATTGCAAGTTTATATCTCACAATTCTGACTTTTTTTCCTCAGAATTGCGAGCTTGTATCTCTTGATTCTGACTTTTTCTCGGAATTGTGAATTTATATCCCCCAATTCTGACTTTTCCCCCTTGGAATTGCAAGTTTATATTTCACAACTCTGACTTTTTTTTTTCTCTGAATTGCGAGCTTATATCTCTTGATTCTGACTTTTTTCCTCTGAATTGTGAGTTTATATCCCCCAATTCTAATTCTAATTTTATATTTCGCAATTCAGACTTTTTTTCTCGGAATTGTGAGTTTATATCTCACAATTCTGACTTTTTTTTTTCACAGATTTGCAAATTTATATCCCCCATTTCTGACTTTTTTCTTCTGAATTGCGAGTTTATACCTCATAATTCTGACTTTTTCCCTCAGAATTGCAAGCTTATATCTCGAAATTCAGACTTTTTCCGTCGGAATTGCGAGCTTCTGTCTCACATTTCTAAATTTTTTACTCGGAATTGTGAGTTTGTATCTCGCAATTCTGACTTTTTTTCCCCCTCAAAAACAGGCTTCCATTCTTCTGCTCACCAAGGCTGCATTTATTTGAATGAAAATACAATAAAAATAATAATATTGTGAAATATTATTACAATTTTAATTTTTTAACTGTTTTTCTAATGTATGTAATATGTAATGTATTTCATCTTTGCCTGTGATGCAAAGCTACATTTTCAGCATCATTACTCCAGTCTTCATGAACCTTCGGAAATCATTCTAATATGCTGATTTGCTGCTTAAGAAATATTTCCTATTATTATCAGTGTTGAAAATGGTTGTGCTGCTTAATATTTTTTTCGAAACATTTTTTCAGAATTCTTTGAAAATAAATGTTTTTTACTTGTGAACAATTTAATGGATCATCACATTTGTGTGTCATTAGCACTACAAAAAGTCACTTCAGGGTGAAAGCGTTATACAGTAACATCCTATAGTGTGGACTGCAGACCCTTCTGACATCACAGGCATGCACCGAACGTTGGGTCTGTTCCCATGACTTTCTCCGTTCCCACTCCTTTGCTCCATACTGTAGCTCCCCAAACGTCAGCGCAAACGAAAGCTGCATTCCTGTGCAGCTCAGTTCAGATTACCTGATTGCTGTAAAAAGTATACCGATGTGCCTATGTGAAGCAGGCATCAAAAATATCCTCCAGAATAATCGTTGCTTCTCAGTTCGAGGCATTTGCGTGACATGTTTTGTCGAAACAGACTCTCTTCTTTGTGAAAGGACAGTAAACTGAGCCTATAAGTGGCTGCTGCTTTGATCTCATTGTCACAGCTTCATGAGAAACCTTTTAACATTTCCGACGTATATAAATCTCTTATTCAACAAGACTGCTTTTATTTGATCAAGGAATTTTGTGAAATATTATTACAATTCAAAGTAACTGTTTAATGTTTGAATGTATTTTAAAATGTAATTTATTCCTGTAATGCAAAGCTTAATTTTCAGCATAGTGTCACATGCTCTTTCAGAAATCATTCCAATATGATGATTTGCTGCTCAGGAAACATTTATTATTAGAATCAATCTTGAAAATGACCTAATATTTGACTTTTTTAGGATTCCTAAAGTTAAGTTCAAAATAACTTTTTTTTGTGATCTTTTGTAAATATCTTGGCTGTCAGTTTTAATGGATCATCATATTTGTGTGTCATTGACATTAAAAAGTTTAAAAACCTCTACTAAGTCACGTCAGGAAATCATTTGTTAAATGGTAACATCCTCCATTGTCACAGCCTCATTTTAACGTCTCTGACATAAAGGCTTCACTCTGTTATTCATTTTTAAAATCTCTTCCCTTAATTTTGAGGAACATAGCACTCAGGATATTGTCATCGCTACCCATTTCAAACGGTTTGCGGTCTCACGTTTCAATTGAAAGTGACAACTGTGTTATTTACCGTACAGTCAAGTGACGGGTAAGTGGAAACCCGATCGATCCTATCAGGTAGTCCGCGGTTGGGAAGAACATGTCGGAGCATCGCTCCGCCACGACACTTTGAACGTCGACCTCGTCTCTTTGGTCAGGAGTTCATCCATTCCGCATTCTTGACTAAGGGATAAAGCTGCCCTAATCCCTTTTACCAGGTAGCCGGAGTTGGCAAGCGCTGCCTAAGAATTCCAGTGGCATTCCTGGACGGGGAAGTTGCTAGGGGCCTGGCTGCACGGTCCCGCACAACAAAGGAGAAATTCCCATTCAAAGAAAAATAGGGTTTTAAAGTTCTGTGAGAAAGTCGGCTGCCACCGAGACGGGTGTCATGTGGAATGTGACACATTTGAGGAGGGCTTTGGGAGCCGTCGGCGCTCAGAGAGGCAAGGGGCCGCGTGGAGCCGGCCCTCGAGGGGCAGACCGGTCGTGATGTGACTGGACTAGGCTGCCCTTAATCCCATAATGAGCCGGGCTGCGGAGTGACACGAGTGGGGCGGCTTTGAGGTGAATGTCAGCTCACCTGGCGTAGCGAGCCAGCGGGGCCGGCGCACGGCCCGACAGCCATCGCCTGACCTTATTAACACAAATAATAATGTCACGCCGGTTTACACTCATGGTAACCAAAGGTCATTTGAATACAATACAAATGGGGTAACTTGGTGCCAGCCACCACATAATTCATGCATTCATTCATAGATAGATAGATAGATAGATAGATAGATCTTATACCATATGTACAGAGGATCTCATATTTATTTCTGATTTTAGAAATGTATTAGTAACAACAATTTATTAAAATAAAGGTAAAAAATGGTTTTGATGCTAAAAAAAAGGATAAAATAAAAAATGTAAAAAATAATAAAAATGTGTGAATATTTTAATAGATATCCTTATTTACAGCATGTATAAATGATCTCATATTTATTTCTGATTTTAGACATTTATTAGTAACAACAATTTATTATAATAATGGTCAAACCTGGTTTTGATGCTAAAAAATGCTAAAAAAATAAATAAATAAAAATGTGTGAATATTTTAATACAGATATCCAGATATTTACAGTATGTATAAATGATTTCATATTTATTTCTGATTTTAGAAATGTATTAGTAACAACAGTTTATTATTATAAAGGTAAAAACTGGTATTGATGCTGAAAAATGATAAAAAAATAAAATAAAAATAAATAAAAATGTTATTATTATTGTTAATGTGATTATTGTATTACAGATATCCTTATTTACAGCATGTATGAAGGATCTCATAATTATTTCTGATTTTATAAACTTATTAGTAACAACAATTTATTATAATAATGAAAAAAACTGGTTTTGATGCTAAAAAATTATTTTAAAGATGTGTGATAATTTTAATACAGATACTTATTTACAACATGTATAAAGGATATCATTTTTATTTCTGATTTTATAAATGTATTAGTAACAACAGTTTATTATAATAATGGTGAAAACTGGTTTTGATGCTAAAAAATGATTAAAAAAAATAAAAACAAATAAAAATGTGTGAATATTTTAATACAGATATCATTATTTACAGCATGTATAAATAATCTCATGTTTATTTCTGATTTTAGAAATGTATTAGTAACAACAGTTTATTATAATAAAGGTGAAAAATGGTTTGGATGCTAAAAAAAAGATAAAATAAAAAATGTAAAAAATAATAAAAATGTGTGAATATTTGAATACAGATATCCTTATTTACAGCATGTATAAAGCATCTCATATTTATTTCTGATTTTAGACATTTATTAGTAACAACAATTTATTATAATAATGTTAAAAAATGGTTTTGATGCTAAAAAAAACAGAGATAGAAATAAAAATTTAATACAGATATCCTATATTTTTATATGAATGTTAATATGAAATTATGGTTTAAAATGTATGTAAAAACTATACATATACATATATTACAGTACTATTCAAAAGTTTGAGGTCAGTAAGTTTTTTTTTTTTTTTTTTAGATTATTACTTTTATTCATGAGTAGTGCATTACATTGATCAAAAGTGATAGTAAAGATATTTATCATGTTAAGATTTTTATTTCAAATAAGTGCTATTTTTGTAACCTTTTTTTATTCATTAAAGAATTCTGAACATAATGTATCATGGTTTTTTGGCTGTGATTAGTGGTGCTGAAAATTCAGCTTTGCTTTATGGAAATAAATTATATTTTTTAAATATATTAAGCCATAAAACAGTTATTTGAGATTGTAAAAATATTTAACAATATTCCATATTTTTAATCAAATAAATTCAGCCTTGGTGAACATAAGAGACTTCTTAATTTAACCAACCCCAAACCTTTAAATGGTAGTGTATTTACATTTGGTCCCCCCATTTGGTGCAGGAAAAGGTTTGAATCTACCAGCTACTGTGCATTCCTTATGTATCAGTCATGTAAGAATCCAGTCAGAAGAATGGGCGTTTTTTTTTTTTTTTTTTGCCCGTTGCTCCTTTCTTTGTGAGAGGATATCTAATTATCTCCCTGTCTGGGTGCTCATGAATGCTGCATAAACATGTGCTCTTGTTGTAAAATTCCATTTAACAGACTATAGGATTGAATAACGCACTGTAGTCTGAATGAATCGTAGCCTGTCTGCAGGAGAAAGTTGCCATTTCCTTTCTATTAAACGGTTAGTTCATCCAAATTGCATTTGTATCAAAGCTATTGTATTCTTTTTGTCATTTTTTGCAACTCAACAGCACCCGTTTCTATTCACTTTCATTGTACAGGAAAGAGTTGTATGAGTTTTGCAAAGGCTTTTGTAGACAATACCACAGGCAGAATAAGAACGGTGATACCGTCATTGTGTTTTGAAATATGTTATTGACAGAATATCTTGACACAATTTTGTAGACTATTTTAACCATTCAACCATTTCAATCATTGCTAACACACTGAAAAAAAGTGTACACTGTAAAAAATAAAAAAAACACAATTTGTTGAGTCAGCTTAAAATAATTTGTTACCCTGCTGCCTTAAAATTTTAAGTTCAGTCAACTAAAATAAGTTTAGTCAACTTGAAATGTTAAGTTGTACTAAGTAACAACTTAGATATTTGTGTTTGCTAAACTTAACAGATGGGTAAGTAACCCAGCTGCCTTAATTTTAAGTTGATTCAACACAAATGTCTAAGTTGTCACTTAGTATAATTTAACATTTCAAGTTGAATAAACTTTTTTGAGTTGACTGAACTTAAAATTTTAAGGCAGCCAGGTTACAAATTATTTTAAGTTGACTCAACAAATTGTTTTTTACAGTGTAGGTTTTAGAAATTGCTAGTGCATTTCATTAATAATTTTAAAGAAACATAAAAAATTGTATTTTCAACGTATATCAGTATTGTTTGTTTTATTAACAGCTTCAAAATAACATTATTTGCAGAATTGCGGAATCCAGGCATAAAAATAGAATTTATTGTGTAACGCGTAATGTTTATTCATGCCAAATTTGGGATGAATAAATCAAAAGTAATTCAGTACACTTTGGTCAAAATGACTAGTGTCTATGAATATTAAGCCGTAGAAATACTATTTAAATATAAATTCTGCATGTTCTGCATGTCTCTGTGTGAATGAATGGTGCGTGGAAGCGTGGTTTCATTTACTACACCCGTACTGAAGCCCGTGTGACGCACGCTGTGTTTTCATCCTCTGCTGCCTCAATATATGAGTACGTGAACACATAAACAGCTCTGAGAATCACTTCATGAACAACTTAGCATTTCTTTAAAAAAAAAACAAAAAAAAAAACATTGTCATATCATATACAAGCAGAAAATTTAAAGGTCTTCACAGCAACCCATCAAAATAAAAGTTTGGTTTAACTTGAAGAAATTGTGACAGGAATATATTACAGTAGTAATACTACTACTACTACTACTAACATTTCATATATATATATATATATATTTTTTTTTTGCGAAACATTTAATTCATTACTGTTAAATTATTATTATTATTTTATTTAACCATTTATAACAGAGTCCAGAAAAATTAAAACAAACAAAAAAAGGAATCCAAAAAAAAACTTTAAGCTGTAAAAATGGAACTTAATTAAAATAAAAATAAAACATATTTCATAGGGCCTTACATAAATCAAGCATAAGGCCACGAAATGTCCTCAAATATGTGGATATCCAGTAAACAATGATTTTTAAAAACAGATTACTGCAGTAGGTTTTACAAGAAAATACTGCAGTATTTCTGTCTTTCTGCTTCAAAATGTCACATTTAAGTCAACGTGGTACTTTATTTGTAATTATTTGTGAAATTAGCAATTTTTGAGTGAAAAATGTTCTAAAGTAAATCCAACACCTATTTTTTTTCCCCTGTATAACTGCTCTCTTGTTTATGATATTACTTTGTTGACTCACTGTGAAGTTGAGTGATAAATTTGGAATAAGATATAAAGAAATTAATTCAGTAAATTTAGCAAAACCTGCATTTCAATTAACAACGGTTACTGACCGTACAACTCAGGATATTATTAACAAATTCCATTGCTAAAGATATATATGGTTTATACTGTAACTTAAAAACTAATGACTTTTTTTTAGTACCAATTATTTATTTTGTGAATTTATCAATTAGACGATCTACATTCCCAAATTGTTCGCAAACGTAGTTACCCCAGTTTTCGCCAAGATATGATTGTGCAGTTACTGTTTTTGGTCGTTCAGCTTTTTCTGTAAGAGCTGTTAATAACTGAATTAATATTAGACAGTGTCCTACCTTAAAACAGTTTAAGTCACATTTGAAAATATGGTTAAATCCCAATTCATCGGATTCATTCCTACGTGATGTCGAAAGTGACCGACTGAAAGGGAAATAAGCTTTCCATTCATGTATGGTTTGTTAGAATAGGACAATATTTGGCCGGGATACAACTATTTGAAAATCTGAAATCTGAGGGTGCAAAAAAATTAAATATTGTGAAAATAACCTTTAAAGTTGTCCAAATGAAGTTCTTAGCAATGCATATTACTAATCAGAAAGTTTTGATATATTTACGGTAGGAAATTTACAAAAGATCTTCATGGAACATGATCTTTACTTAATATCCTAATGATTTTTGGCACAAAAGAAAAATTTTGACCCATATAGTGTATTTTTGGCTATTGCTACAAATATATTGCTGCTGAAGACTGGTTTTGTGCTCCAGTGTCACAAATGGCTACGTAACTGTGGGAGTTTTTATAAAATGTTTATATTTTTAATGGGTGATGTTTTGTAGTGTTCATATCTTGTAGCTTCTATGTGGGGGACTTCTTGTCTTTTGAATTTTGGGGGGATTATTATTTTATTGATTTTATTCTGATGTTTTTGTTACATAATCGGTTTTGGTTTTTCCTGCACAGGAACAGGAGATGAAATTTGGCTCTGTAGCATGAGGCAGTTTTCTGACTGTCCATTGTCTTCGCTAAATAAATAAAAATAAATCTTTTTCAAGATATTGTCCAGCAAGTTCTGTCTTTAAGCTGCTGAAGCAACAATAAGATGATTGGTGTACGCGTCTCGGCTCCATTGCCCAGTTTGATCCGTAACCAGAACCGATTTGACAGGAGAGGAGACGACGTCTACTCCCGACGTCACTTTAAAAACAATCACTCCTTCACATGATCGACCAACTGTGTCTGCTCTACCTATTCCCAGAGAGGAAGACAAGACAGGCGTAGAGACAGATTGAGTTATAGGTAAAGGAAAGACTCAGACAGTCATTCTCGACTCGTGTGTGAGAGAGCAAAAGAGAGGCCTTTTCCCACACAGCGACAGTAACTCTGCCCAGAGGAGCAATGCCCATTCCCATCCATCTCACCGTTTCACAGGCTGGAAATCCCCTCGGCTGCACAAAGAGCCCAAATTTAATACTGAGCCTCTGCAGGCGCAGGAGGGTCCCCTGACCAATATTGATACGAGAGGTACCTTTGTGTGAGAAACCTTAAGGGAGCAAAACAATTGTTGTGGTTGCCGGCTCCATATTATGCCCGAGTGCGGCGGATACGCGTTACGTTCTGTTGATTAAAAGGAATCGTACACTCACGTTCGCAATCGATTCCTTTTCTTCGCAGACATTTAGCCTTGTACCTGTCAGACTATTTTGGGAAGTCGGGTCGAAGAGTTGCGCAGCGAGTGAGACGCTGTGTAATTCGAACGTGTGTTGTCCGCTCAAGGCTCGGATGCCACCGGCTGTGTCAAATATGCACAGTCACCTGGTTGCGGGCCCAAAGGTAAAGGAAACGTGAAGTGGGTGGTTCGCTTTCTGCCATTGTGCTTTCGTAAAATCAGCTAGCTAGTCATTGTAATTCAGATCGTTTAAATATCAGCTCTACAATCAGCTCACGAGTGATGCTCAGGGACAGGAAATGAACAGAGCTCAAATTACATTATAAGACAAATATTTTGTCATATTGTATAGGGATGTGTTTTCAGAAGCAAGTAGTTGGTTGGTTAATGTCTTTATTTGTAAATTTATATTAGTGTGTGTGTGTATGAATGTATATATGTGTGTGTGTGTGTGTGTATATATATATATATATATATACATAGATAGATAGATAGATATGTACATAGATAGATAGATAGATATAGATATAAAGATAAACTATTTTATTTATAAACAGTTCATCTAAATTTGATTTTTATTTATTTATTTATTTTATCCAGATAAATTTAGTATAAATAATATAGATAACATACATTTTGCATGTAAATTGTTTCATATACTAATTGCCCATATTAGTTGCCATATACTTATTTTATAATTATGTAGTATATATTTAAATAATAGATAATAATAATAATAATAATTATATATTACATTTAATGTTTATATATTAACATAACAATATTATAATACAATACATTATATTAGATTAAACTACTACATTATATACTAGTTGGTTGTTGATACCTTTATTCAATGATGCATATTTTTTTAAATAGTTTATAATAATATAGTAATACTTTTTCTTTATAATTAAGCTGTTTTTATAACGTATAAAAACATAAAAATGGTATCCATATATTATTTTAATAATAATACAAAGATAAATATTTATATTATGTTAGCTTATATTACATTAAATTACTATGTTGTATTATATAATAGATGGTTGTTGGTACCTTTATTAAATTATGTAGATTTTTAAAATAATTTATAATAATATTAAGAATTTTTCATTCATCATTAGGATTTTTTTTAATGTATAAAAATACTATGTGGAAATTTAATCTAGATAAAATGTCTATGTATATATTATTTAAATATGTATGTATTAAAAATAATAGTATACAAAGGTAAATATTTAAATTATATTAGATGGTTTTTAGTATGCTTATTAAATGAAATATTTGTTAAATAATTTATAATAATATATTAATAATTTATTATTCATAATTAAACTTCGATAATGTATAAAAATTGTGTGCAAAAATGAAATCTAGATAAAATATCTGTATATATTGTTTTAATGTTTATATATATTAAAATATAATACAAATAAAATTGATTCATGTTAGATTAGATTAGATTAATATATTTTATTATATGAAAGTTGGGTGTTGTTACCTTTATTAAATTAGATGTTTTTAAAATAATTAATAATATATTATATTATATTATATTATATTTTGTGTCATTTGTTAACTTTATTTAATGTATTAACTTACATGAACGAATAATGAACAATACATTTATTACAGTATTTATTCATCTTTGTTAATGTTAGTTAATAAAAATACAGTTCATTGTTGGTTCATGTTGGTTCACAGTGCATTAACCAATGTTAACAAACACAACTTGTGATTTTAATAATGCGTTAGTAAATACTTAAATTAACAAAGTATTAACATTAGTATTAACAAAGATTAATAAATGCTTTAGAAATATTGTTCATTCTTATGTTCATGTTAACTAATGTTAATTAATGAACCTCGTTGTAGTGTTACCAGTTTATTCTATTCTATTCTATTCTATTCTATTCTATTCTATTCTATTCTATTCTGTTCTATTCTGTTCTATTCTATTCTATTCTATTCTATTCTATTCTATTCTATTAATTATTTCGATTATATTTATGTTTTTTTATTTATATTCTTATCCAGATATATATTTATATAGTCAGTTGCCCATTGCAATCCAGTAATATGGTGAGGATATTACAGTATCTCTGTAGGTTTGTGTGTGTGTACAGGATACGTTGTTGAAGTTCTTCTGGGACCAGGATTCTCCATCGTTAAATTATTCCAAACTCAACCTGGACCTTCCAAAGCGGCCCCATTCCATGTCTGCGTGTTCCTCTCCTCCTCTCTCTGCTATATAATGAAGCTCTGTGTGTATCGGTGGTTTTTGAACGCACATCAGACAGCGGCGCGCATACAGCTCCATATGTACTGGCTCTCTCCTCCAAACCACATCATATTTACAGTCTAATGAGAACTGCAGTCAGGCAGCCCTGCTGTCAGACCCCAGCCAAGAGTATGCACTAGTGACTGCTCCAAACAAGAAAAGAATCCCTTTCACTCTGCCATTGTACACTCTTTTTTTTTTTTTTGATTGCATGGAGAATAAGCAAAGGCATTTTCTCCGAATTATTGGAACCAGGCGCGCCTTCATGTGGTTTAGAGGTTCTCATCATTGCTTCTAAAAACAGTGTGGCACGATTGCGTTTAACCCCTTACCTGTCAATCAAAATACTCTGCCCTCATCAGGTTTAAAATAAGACTGTCAGTGTAAAACATTATGTAGGTAACAATAATAAATATACAACTGTAATATTCATTAATCAATAGATTAATTATCTTTATTGTAAATACACATTAAATACATATTAATTAATTGGAAATCTAAATAATTTCGGTTATAAATCAATGTTGTTCTTTTGAAATTTCTGTTCATCAATGAATCCTGAAAAAAAAAAAAAAGTAAATAAATGATTTCCAAAAGAGATACTAAGTTGGAAAAACTGTTTTTAGCATTAACAATAATAAGTAACAATTATAATAACTCAGAACTAGGAATTATTGAGCACTAAATTAGCATATTCAAATGATTTCTGAAGGATCATGTGACCATTAAGACTGGAGTAATGACGCTGAAAATTCAGCGTTGCATCACAAAAATATATTACATTTTAAAATGTGTTAAAATAGAAAACAGTTAATTTAAATTGTAATAATATTTCACAGGTTTACAGTATTTCTAATTGAATAAATGTAGTCTTGGTGAGAATTAGACACACACACACAAATAAATATATATGTGTATATATATATATATATAAATAAATAGCTAAATATTTACATTAGATTATATTATAATAAACTATTAATTTGTTTTATATAACAGTAAGTTGTTGGTAACTTAACTTCACTAAATTTACATATAATTTGATTAAATAATTGAATATATATATATATATATATATATATATATATATATGTGTGTGTGTATGTATGTATGTGTGTGTGTGTGTGTGTGTGTATGTATGTATATAAATTTATCATTCAATTATTATTTATTATAGAATATATATTTATCATTCAATTATTATATATATTATATATTATTAATTTATGATTCCCAACTAGGCTGTATTTATAATGTAAAAACAATGCAAAAATGTCATCTAGATAAAATATCTCTGTATTATTTTAATAAAATATTATTAAAAATACAAAGATAAATAGTTATATTACATTAGATTATATGCAATTCGGTTATTATATTGTATTATATAATAGTTTGTTGTTGGTACCTTAATTAAATTATATGTTTTTCAAATAATTTATAATAATATATTAATAATTTTTCAATAATAATTAGGCTGTTTTTGTAATGTAATAAAGTAATATCTAGATAATATAGACAAAATGTCTATGTGTGTGTGATGCACACACAAAAAATATAATTTATTACAAATATAAATATTTATATTACATTAGATTATAGTATAGATTATATTAGGTTAAGTTATTATATTGTATTATATAATGGTTGTTGGTACCTTTTATTAAATTACATGTTTTTAAAATAATTTATAATAATGTATTAGTAATTTATCTTTAATAATTAGGATATTTTTATAATGCATACAATTTTTATCTAGATAAAATGTCTATGTATATATATATATATGTATACATACCTATATACACTACCGTTCAAAAGTTTGGGGTCAGTAAGACTTGTAATAGTCTTTAAAGAAGTCTCTTATGCTCATCAAGGCTGCATTTATTTGATTACAAATATAGGAAAAAAACAGTAATATTGCAAAATGTTTTTACAATATAAAATAATGTTTTTTATTTTAACATACTTTAAAATAGAATTTATTCCTGTGATGAAAAGCTGAATTTTTATCAGCTGTTACTCCAGTCTTAAGTGTCACATGATCCTTCAGAAATCATTCTAATATGCGGATTTATTATTAGAATGATCAATGTTGGATAATATCAACAGTTGTGCTGCCAAATATTTTTTGGAACCTGTGATTTTTTTTTTTTTTTTTTTTTTTTTTTTTTTTTTTTTTTTTCAGGATTCTTTCATGAATAACAAGTTTAAAAAGTACAGTGTTTATTCAAAATATAAATATTTTATAACAATGTAAATTATTTATTATTAACTTTTAATAAACTTTTAATTATTAACTTAATACATCCTTGGTGAATAAAAGTATTAATTTCTTAAAAAAAAAAAAAAAAAAAAAAAAACAATAAAAATGCACTGACCCCAAACTTTTGAACGGTAGTGTATGTATGTGTGTGTGTGTGTGTGTGTGTGTGTGTGTGAAATTTCATTGATTGACAGCCCTAGTTTTAAAGTTTTGAGAAAACAGCATATTGTTGAAATGTATTTTGTGGTCATGATTCATAATCAGCCACTGTAAAGTTCAAATTGAGCACTTTGTGCAAACGAAACGGTCCATAGCAAGTACAGAGATGAAAACTGTATTGTTTTGTGTTTGCGATAAAACTTTTTGGCACAAGAACCCACATATGCATGAGCCACGGACAATTAGCCTACCGGGTAGTCGAGGAAACGTTGTTGCTTTAACGATAACGATTCCAGACATTCCTGCAATTATCAAAAAGGCATATAAAGAAGTCTTGCTGATTGCCCAAGCAGATAGCACAGCTCCAGCCAACAGGTTGGATGCATTTGAATGAATTTCAATTTAAAATGAGTTCATACATAGATGGACCTCGGAGATACAAGCCGGTTCTGTTTAAGCATTGGTTGACGGATCCAACGACTCGAGGAATATGTCATCTGAATCAACTGTACTTGAAAATTTGCATGACTCATACTTGCGGTTATGGATACTGAATATATATAACCACATAGATGTCAGCGCATTATCAGAGCACTGACAAAGCGGTTTATCATTAAGGTCACTTCCGTGCATTAAGGTGGTGCTACTAGTGCGTGCAGTTTTAAGATTTGTATTATTTTGTCCCGTTTGTCCACTTGGATGTCAAATTACGCAACGCAGTTGGTCTTTGATCATTTCTGTCATGCCGTCATGTTATAATGTTCAAGAGCTGCAGTGCTGCTTATTCTTTTTTGTAACAGTTCAGTGCTCAAACAGGCGTGTGAACGAATGCAAATGATTATTTTGTGTCCTTTTGAATTTGGTTTTAACTTCCTTCTGTGTTTATTTGCCTGGGGGCTGAAATTTTAGGGGAATTCTGAATTGAAAGCCTATTTAAAGAGTGCCTGCCTGCTTATGCCTGACTGTGTGTGTCAGTTTACCACTCATGTGTGTCTGTACTGTTGTTATGTTGTCATGTCACCTGCCCTCTTGCCTAACCACATCTTAAACCGGCCACACAGCTGCTGTGAGTCTGGAACTGTCTGAGCTTCAGTCAGTTTGTCCATCTGTTGGCTTTCTATGGTGCTTTTGCCTTCAGTCGCCAGTGACTGGATGGAAACTGCAACAGAAGGGTATTGTGGGCTTTCTATACTGTATATTGAGCACTTTTTTACAGGTGGGGTGGTAGTGTGCTACTCTTACATAAGGTTGATACTATTATGATCTATGTAGTGCTTGTAGTCTGGATCTGCGTGGCTGGTCATAACTGGCTTGTTGATGTACTTCGGAGTTCAGCTCCAACCTGCTTCAACATACTTGCCTGAAAGCTTCCAGCGATCCAGAAGACCTTCATGAGCTGCTTCAGGTGTGTTTAATTAGAACTGGAGCTAAACTCTGCAGGATAGTACTTGAAAATCAAACTCTAAATCACAATTTTCACAACTCACTACTTTTAAAACTGCTTTAGACTTTTTGACTTTCATCAGCTGAACAATTGGTATGTTGTACACAGCATACCGAATAAATATGTGTTAAAATCTAGGAACAACAATTGATATATCATAGATATTCTAGAACTTTAATTTCAGAGAAAATGGTTTTCAAATGAAGACTTGTCGTAAATTTAAAGGGATAGTTCACCCAAAAATGAAAACGACCCCATGATTTATTCACCCTCATGCCATCCTAGATGTATGTGACTTTGTTCTTTCAGATAAATACAATCTGAGTCATATTAAAAAATGTTCTGGCTCTTCCAGGCTTTATAATGGGAATGAATGGGTGTTGAGATTTTGAAATCCAATAAAGTGCATCCATTCATCATAAAAAGTGCTCCACATGGCTCTGGATTTGTTTTTAGGCTTTAAAAACAATGAAAGGTGTGTTTATTTGTGAATACTGTCTTGAAGAACAAAACATGTTAGAATCATAAACTTTTTTTTTTTTTTTTTTTTATCACAGAGCCTATTTACTCCAATAGTCCAGAAGCCAGTGGAACAATAGTTTTGGGTAAAAAAATATTTGAGGGAACCAGGGTGACTTCGGGGTTGATTTACAAAAATATGTCATCACCTCATGGTCCACAAACTGGTGGTCATGGGGTGATACATACAGATTTTTAAGAATGTACAGTAGATAGCTGATGATTCCTTTTGTGATGCAGTCTACACTCTAGAAAACAAAGGATCTTTTTTCAATGGCTTCATGAAGAACCTTCAACATCAACTTCTTTTTTGGGATCAACTTCAATTTTCAGCATTTATGGTTCTGCAAAAAACCTTATAACATCCATGAAACATTTCCATTGCACAAAAGTGAACAAAGGTTATTTAGAGTATTAAAATATTTTAATACTAAGAAAAAATGTTTCGTTTAACTGTTCAAAGAAAGGTTCTTTGTGAAAGCCAAAATGCTGTGAAAACCCTCTGTTGGAACTTTTTTTAAAGAGTGTACTGCTGAGGTCAAAAGTTTGCATACTCCTTGCAGAATCTGCAAAATGTTAAGTATTTTACCAAAATAAGAGGGATGATACAAAATGCATGTTATTTTTTATTTAGTACTGACCTGAATAAGATATTTCACAAACATTTACATATAGTTCACATATAAATGAAGTTTACATACACTTGATTCTTAATACTGTGTTGTTACCTGAATGATCCACAGCTGTGATTTTTTTTTTTATATATATATTTTTTTTTCGTGATAATTGTTAATGAGTCCCTTGTTTTTCCTCAACAGTTAAACTGCCTGCTGTTCTTCAGAAAAGTCCTTCAGGTCCCACAAATTTTTGGGTATTTTTGTGTATTTGAACCCTTTCCAACAATGACTGTATGATTTTGAGATCCATCTTTTCACACTGAGGACAACTGAGGGACTCATATGCAACTATTACAGAAGGTTCAGATGCTCACTGATGCTCCAGAAGAAAAAAAAACTGATTTCTGATTTTGCCAAGTTTTCACCCCCTGGCTCTTAATTGTTTTTCCTTCAGGAGCATCAGTTTGAACCTTCTGTAATAGTTGCATATGAGTCCCTCAGTTGTCCTCAGTGTGAAAAGATGATCTCAAAATCATACAGTCATTTTTGGAAAGGGTTCAAATACACAAAAATGCTGAAAAACCAAAGAATTTGTGGGACCTGAAGGACTTTTCTGAAGAACAGTGGGCAGTTTAACAGGGCAAACAAGGAACTCAGGTAACTCAGGACAAATTCAGGTAACAACACTGTATAAAGAATCAAGTGCATGTGAACTTTTGAACGGGTCATTTTTATAAATTCAGCTATTATTTTCTCTTGTGGACTATATGTAAACATATTTTGTGTGAAAAAAAAAATCATTTCAGGTCAGTGCTAAATAAAAAAAAATAACATGCATTTTATATGATCCCCCTTTTTGCATGTCTGTAAGGTGTATGTAAACTTTTGACCTCTGTAATCCTTACAGCTGGTGTTGTCATGATGAATGCAATCGAGATCTAAGTTAACGATTTAGATCCAGAAAGCTGGCCATTTCCTTTGTGACTCCAGTGCTTTCATGAATTTTACCGTCAACTGTGATTCAAATTGCAACAAAATGTTGGTAATTTCATGAGTGAGCAATCTAGATCCATACAGCTTGTGATCTTAACCATATCTAGCTAGAGATCTCATGAGCGATACGATCTAGATCTATAGCTGGAGATATGACAAACAATGCACTGCAGTCTTATGGGCGGGAATGCCTTTTTTGGTGAAGAGCACAATTGTCTATAGAAGAAGAATGTCAAGGGAAGTGGGGCAGAGAGACTGACACTTTCTGAAGGTCCTTCAGACAATATGTTCTCTGAGGCAGCTGTTATGCAACTAAATGTACTGTTTCATAAATGTGCCCCCCAAAATATCTATTATCAAATCACCATGAGGTATTCGAGTGTAGATTAAGAAAATAACGCTCAAAAAGCTGTATTATTTCTGTAAAATTTCGTATTCAGCAGTGATATTTGCTTCATAGTTGGCTGGCATTTTGAGAGCTGCACATCAAAATAGATTAGAACTACTAAGCACTGTGATGTCACTCCATACTGACAATGAACAAAGAACATTCATGAGGTTCGTCACAATGAGAAGGTTTCAACTGGATACCCTGTGGCTTCATTGAGCGAGCAGGTGGATTCCGTGTCTACATTATTATCCGCCATTATTTCTTGAGCTCACAAAGGTTATTTATGGCCACAGACACATTCATTAGCCTCTCTGTCGCAAGAAAACAACTTTGTCTTCTCAGTCACTTGCTTTTCCCTTTCACTTTCTAATAGTGGTGAGCTAAATGTCTCAACCAGTCGCAATGCATGTCTCTCTCATACCGCAAGGCCTTGAAGCGATATGAGGGGATTTCATGCTGTTATGAGAAACTTTAGTTCTTGTTTTTTAAAATGACTGTCAGTTCCCAACATAAGCGAAGGCCTCTTCTAAGACTATGCATCTACTAAGGCTCACAAAAAGACAGTGGTGCTGTCAAAAATGACTTTTTAGGGCTAGTTTTGCCAGGTTGTTTCAGCTTGCAATCCCATATGGCGTTGTAAAGCGAAATAGATGTACAAACATAAACATCTCAGCACAACACCCACGTTATGAAATTGTCTTTATTAGGAGATGCTATAAATATGCTTAAAGCATGTAGATTTACACAAGCGCGGGTGCCGGCATGCACGCCCACACATTCTACAGTTCAATGAGTGCATCAGTACAGATACGGGGACTTCCTGTATGCACTGAGCTTCAGTGTTTGAGTTTGCATATCTGTGGAGATATTCTCTTGACCAAAATATATTCAGAGCTCAATAATAAGGATGGCCCCATGCCAGTTTGAGAGAGTTTGGGCTAGTTGAATGATCTGCCACTGCAATAATAATAATAATAATAATAATAATAATAATAATAATAATAATAATAATAATAATAATAATAATAATAATAATAATAATAATAATAATAATAATATATTCTTTAAAAAATTACTACAATATAGTATTAATATTACATTCATAGAATATTATTATAGATAATGGTAAGTAAAACATTCTTATTAAATATTTTTAGAATTCAATAATAATAATAATAATTATTACTATTATTATAAATTCTTATTATTACATTTAACATATATAACGTTAAGTAAAATAATATTATTGTTATTATTATTATATTCTTTAAAAACTGCTACTTTGCAGTATTATTGTATTCATAAAATATTATTATAGATTATGTTAATTAAATATTATTATTCAATATTTTTTATAATTGAATAATAATAATAATCATTGTTATTGCTATTATTATGACATTATTAACATATATAATGTTAGGCAGGTAAAATATTATTGTTGTTGTTATTATATTATATATTATATTATTACAATATTATTATTGTTAAGAAAGTAAAATATGATTTTTTACTATTTATAATAATATACTAATACTAATAATAGAGTAATATTAAAGTAATATTATTACTTAATTATTGTTGTTTTTATTGTTGTATTATATATTATATTATTTTAATATTATTTTTATTGTTAAGTAAAATATAATTTTTACTATTTATAATAATAATAATAATAATAATAATAATAATAATAATTTAGAGTAATATTATTTTATTATTTTTATATTTATATTATTGTACTTAAGATGACATTTAAAAAATAACATTAGTAATATAATAATAATAATAATTTGTATGTACATTATTACTTTATTATATTACTTTAGTATTTGTTATGTTTATATTATTGTACCTAAAATAACATTTAAAAATAACATTAGTAGTAGTAGTAGTAGTAGTAATAATAATAATAATAATAAAGATAATAAAATAATAATAATATTTTATTTTTTTAAAAATTACTATTATATAGCATTATTACATTAACAATATAATATAGATTATGTAAAATATTATTATTAAATATTTTTATCATTTAACAACAACAATAAAAATATTATTATTATTACATATTATTATTATTATTATTATTATTATTATTATGGTTGCTATATAATACTATTGCTATATAGTATTACTATTATATTAATAGCATATTATTTTATATTACATTAAATAAAACATTATTATTAAATATTTTATTTAATAATAATAATAATTATTATTATTATTAGATTTATATTATTGTACTTAAGATAACATTTAAATGTAATATTAGTAGTAATAATAATAATAATAATAATAATAATAATAATAATATTATTATTATTATTATTATTATTATTAAAACATTATGTACAATAATAAAAACAGTTGTGGTTAGCGTCATTACTGAAGTTGATATTTTATTTTGCTGATAAATTAAGACTCATCATGGAGCTGAATCATTTCAGAGGAAACATGACTGCTTCTAAATGAGATGACAGCACTGTTCAAGGTGTGTTCACCCCTGTCTTGGAGTTTATGTACATCGCCCTCTAGTGGACGGAGGACTTCATGGCGGACTACTTGAGCGTTCGTGAGAGTGCGCCATCTTTCCTATGACAATTTTACAAATAACAATCACATTCTTCCTACAACTGTACTCAAGTTGTTGAGAAATAAGTCCCATTCAACATGATTAACCTTATTTAAGTCCCAGACAGCAGTGATTTGTTGGATTTGTTGAACAAGGATCATATTTTGCCATCAGGGAAAAAAGATAAAGTGAATGCTGACTGTAAGAGAATGATCTGTGTTTCCAGGTTTGGACAAGCATGAGGAACAAAAATGGATAGGGCAGTTCCTACGGGAAATGCAAACAGTCACTTGACATTTCGAAACAAATGCTAAGTGTTGCTGCTGAAGCGGCGTTCCAGGAGACACAGAGCCGGGCTGGGTCCTGTCGGAGGAGAGGAGGAACGAGAGAACGAGAGAGATAGAGGTGAACAGAGAAAGAGTGAGAGAAAACATGAGGGAGCGCCATGCGGTTGGATGGTATTCTTGGGAAAGTTTGCAGCTCTTGCAGTATCTGGAGCTCAGCTGGGGACAAATACCACATGGAAACGAGAGGAAGCCTGCAGAAGTAGAGAGGGCCTTCTGGAGGAATGTTTCACTTCAAATGGAAAATGTTTGCAGCTGTTCGCCATCGTTTAATGTTGTGTATATATGGTATCCACTCTGATTCTGAACAAACACCCTCTTCTGTTGTCACCTGGACTTTTTAGGGCATCGTGGTTTGGGTCGGTTTGTGTAGAAGGTGTGCTGTGTTGAAGGTGCTCACCAGCTGGAGCGAACTTTTCCAAGTTTTTCAAGCTCCAGAAACAAACTCCAAACAAACAATATTTTGGCTGATTTTGTTTGAAATGACATCAGCTCAGATCATTCTTCAATTTCGCTTGAAGTGTAATGGGGCCGTCACAGTACCCTTCCAGACAAGTCAGTCACTTTGTGGGTATCTTGAAGTACACCCAAAAATGAAAATTCTGTCATTAATTACTCACCCTTATGTCGCCCCAAATCTGTAAGACCTTCGTTCATCTTCAGAACACAAATTAAAGATATTTTTGATGAAATCCAAAAGCTCCAAGGCCCAGAAAGGTAGTAAGGACAATTTGATAAAACAGTCCATGGTTCAAGCACTGATGTCACCTTTCTGGGCCTTGAACGTGGTAGTTGCGTTGCTGTCTAAGGGTCAGAAAGCTTTTGGATTTCATCAAAAATACAGTAATTCGCGTTCTGAAAATGAACGAAGGTCTTACAAGTTTGGAACGACATGACACTCAAAATACGTACCAATAAGTACATATCTGTAAGGCGAACACGAACATAGAACATAGTTATATTTAAAATCATTGTGGCATTTCCAAACTTTCATCACTGCATGAGCGGGTGTTTCTCCTCATCAGTCCAAAACAAGTTCAATAAAGTGCTTCCATCCATAATAAAAAGTGTCTCACATGGCTCTGGTGGTGAATAAAGGCCTCCTGTAGTGAATCAATGTGTTTTTGTACGAAAAATATCCATATTTAAATCATAAGAATCATTTTAATCTAGCTCACACTAGCTGGTCATACCCGAAAGCAGCTCTGGGTGGATGATGTGATACGAACGCGCCATGGAGAGTTTAAAATAAAACAATGGTCACAGTTTAGAAGTTTAAAATGAGGATTTGTAAAATAAACCAAGAAGATACTGGTTTTCCTTTGCTAAAGTAAGGAAACTTTGCTTCCTCTGCTTCGTCGTCCGTCCGGAACTGCTTCTGCACAAGCTAGATTTAAGTGATTATTACGTTTTAGATATGGATATTTTTCTTACAAAAACACATTGATTTGCTATAGGAGGCCTTTATTTACCCCCCAGAGCCGTGTGAGGCGCTTTTTATTATGGATGGATGGAAGCACTTTATTGGACTTGTTTTGGACTGATGAAGAGAAACACGCGCCCATGCAATGATAAAGCTTGGAAGTGCCAGGATAATTTTTAATATAACACCGACTGGACTTGTCTGAAAGAAGGACGTCATATACACTTAGCATGGAGGGTGAGTAAATTATGGGCTAATTTACATTTTTAGGTGAACACTTTAACCAACAGAGAGCTGTTTAAAAATGAAAAAGCACGCTAACATATAGCGCCGTTGCACTATAGGTGTCCCAAGTTCAAATCCAGGTCTCCTCTACACTATGGTTGTCAAAAGGTACCGGGTTCGGTACTTTCGGTACTGAAATTGTAAAAACGTCCATTTCCCGCTCACATTTGAGCGCTGTTGAGCCGTTTTTTTAAACATCACTGATTGGCCATAGTGTTCACATGCTCAACAGACATGACTGTGATTTGCTACAATGAAAAGCGCTTCAGGCTCCTCACCGAGCGCTCACACATAAGCACAATGGGAGCGTTTGAAAGCCGCGTCTGTCAGCGGATCCGTCTATATGCAGATGTATTAGAGATCCGCTGACACACGTGGCTTTCAAATGTTCCCGTTGTGCTTATGTGTGAGCGCTAGGTGAGGAGCGTGAAGCACGTGAACACTATGGCCAATCAGGGGTGTTTAAAAATCGTCTCAACAACGCTCAAACGTGAGCAGGAAATGGACGTTTTTAAATTTTCAGTACCGAAAGTACCGAACCCGGTACCTTTTGACAACTCTATTCTACACTGTTGTATCATATAAAAACACCCAAAAAAAGACTTTTGTGTGAGCTGTGCTTCATGGACAATGAACCCTTTTCGCTTGCGAAATTTCGCTACGTTGACTGCACCTCGAGCCATCTACTTGTAGGGTGTGTTGGCCTTCTTTCTGCCCCGACAGCACCTGACCTGACCTCTGGCAAGCTCCAGGTACGGATTCCTTAAGAAGACGCTACCTGCTTTCACCGAGATGCCAACCTTAGAGCTTGGCTGGGCGAATTTGGCACGTCCGTAATGTCATTGTACTCCAGCCACTTATTGTGAAGTTCACCTCAAGTCCATCTATTTTCATCGTTCAATGGGTCCTCTGTTCTCTGTGGTTTATAATAGCCCTGCAGTTTGGATGACAGCAAGGTGTGGAAACAGTTATTGGAAACAGTTTTCCAGCGGGCGCCTTCGCCTTCGCCTGCTCCGAGAGGCCTCGTGGCGGAAAAGACCGAGCTTTTTGGATCTGCTGGAGGTTTGTTTGTTGTTCCTCACTGTCATGTTTTGTGGTTATTGTTGTTGATGAGCTAATGCTGTTTCATCCTCACACATGCTAGTGGTTAAAGCTCATGGACACTTGTGTGAAAAAAACGAACAATGTGGCAGGCGAGAACCTTGCCCCTATTGTATTAGCCGATTCGGGGAAAACCCCTCGCACCGTGCGGGCCTGAAATGATTACATTTTTCCCTTCGAATAAGTGTGCGCACACTATTTTTTCATGTCCGAGTGTCTTGGTTCCTTGGTGCGAGGTATGTTGTTCTTGCACCAGTTGCCTTTCTCCTGATGACGCCACCCTGTTGGAATTCGCCTCCTTGTAGTTGGTGTGTGTGCACGGACACACGCCCCTGTACATAAAGGGGAGTCGGGTCCCCCCGCAGTCCTGGGACTCAGAAGACCCCTCTGTTCTGCCGCCGCTAACCAGGACCATTTGCTGCCGTGTTTTTTTCTTGCCCCGCGTCTCCTCCTTTCTCGTTTTCTTTCTTTCTTCCTGGCCGTTTTCACCCGCTCCCCTTCCTGTCTGGGTTATGGCAATTGTACATAATTTTGTTTCGGGATACGGCGGAGCGGTGCATGTGTGTGATGTGGGGGGCGCGCGGAGCGGCCCTCCAGAGGCCGCGAGGGGGTTCGCCTCAGTCTGATTGATGGGGGAGGTGTCGCCTCTGTTCGCTCATCCATCACATACTTTATTTGGGTTTTAGAGAAGAGGAAAAGGAAGAGGGAGGGCCGGAGGGGGGTCCTCGCTCCTCCAAAAATATCAGACCGGTGAGCCCACCGTGCTTTCTCTACCCCCCTGAGCCCGAGCAGGAATAGACGTCTTACCCTTGTGACCCAGCACCATTCAGCAGTCTTCAGCGCTGGCAACAAAAGACAGATAAATGTGGCCCAGATAGATTTAGAGCAGATTAGGGAGCAGGTTCCTGCGTTCAGGAACTTTAGAGGAATTCTGGGATAGTTAGTGGGCGCGCTGGCTTTCTTGAGATGTCTGCTTTAATATGCTTTCCGTTTAGATCCTGACAAACAGACTTTGCTGGTTGTGTCAGTACTGCTGACTATGTAGCGTTTTCAAGTTCCCAAATGTTCTGCCACACCTGATAATGGCCGGAGAATAAAAAAAATGTAAGAGTCATAAGTATTTCTAACATAATTATAATTGTAATGATAATGATGATGATGATGATATTATTATTGAAATATTAAATAATGTTTCATGGCTGGTTAGAAATATGCATTACCAGTATTTTTTTTTCTCTTCTCTCCCATCATTTTTCTGTTGTTCTGCAACTATAAAACTTTTATTATTATAAAATGTTAAATAATAATAACTGTGAAACTTTATTATTTGTAATAATAATAATACTCATACTAATTATTATTAAGAATATTATTAAAAATGTTACATAATAGCTGGAACTATGAACCTATAATTTTAATAATAATAATAATAATTGTTAATATAAAATGTTACATAATAACTGGAACTATGAAACTATTATAAACATGTATTATTATTATTATTATTGCTATTATAAAACGTTAAATAATAATAACTGTGAGACTATGAAACATTATTTATTTTTTAATAATAATAATAATAATAATGATAATGATGATGATCATAATAATAATAATAATAAAATAGTAGTAGTAGCTTTTTAAAATAACAATAATAAATATGACCAAAATAGCAATAATTATAATTATAATTATTATTATAAGTTAAATAACTGTGGAACTATGAAACTTTATTTTTTAAATAATATTACTACTAGTACTACTACTACTACTACTAATAATAATAATAGTAATTGTTGGAACTATGAAACTATTATATTTACTAAGAATAATAATAATAATAATGACAACTTTTTAAAGTAATAATAGTAACTGAAACTATGAAACTTTATTATTTTTAATACGAATAATAATAATAATAATAATAATAATAACTTTTTAAAGTAGTAATAACAATAATAACAACAAAATAATAATTATTATTATTATAAATTTAATAATAACATTTAAATATATTTAAATAATAACTGTGGAACTATGAAACTATTAAAAACTTATTTAAAAATTATTATTATTATTATTATTATTATTATTAGCATTATTATTATTATAAAAAGTTAAATAATACTATAAAGCATAACTATATTTAACCATATTTAACTTAACTATATTTTTGATAATAATATTAATAATAGTAACTTTTTATAATAATAGTAACTAATTATTATTATTATTATTATTATAAAAAAGTTAAATATTAATAACTGTGAAACTATGAAACTTTATATAATAATAATAATATTTCTATAATAATAATAATAATAATACATTATTAATAATAATAATAATAATTATTATTATTATTATTATTATTAAAAAAGTTAAAAAATAATAACTGTGTAACTAATGAAACTATTAAAACTTAAAAACTTATTTATAATAATAATAATAATTATTATAGTAACAATAATTATAACTCTACTACTAATTTGTTTTTATTAAACGCCTTTTCACATCTCAAAATTGCTTGACAAACAAATACATATTAAAAAATGTAAAAATGTATATATTATAAAGTTACTGGCCACCTGACTACTAATTCTGTTTTATTTACTTAAAACAGATTTTTTTTCCCCTCATATTTGCATATGTGTTGTGTATTAGTATAAACACCTGCATGCATGTGTTTAACTACAGGAAATATAACAGGATTATGTTTTTTTTTTAAGACAACACATCTGCTTCCAAAGATCTATGAATAACTGTTTCTAAAGTTGAATAACAATGAATAACAATATTTCAACTGTTTCCTGTCTATTCCAGTGGCTTCAAAATTAAATTAAATACATTATATACATCCTTTTTCTCACAGAGCGTGTAGTAGCACTGCTTCTTGATGAAATGACTTGTCTTTTTAGCTGACGTAACTTAAAACAATGTTAACCAATAGGCAAATAGACAAATTTAGGTAATGTTTTAGCTAATGCCACTTTACCTACATGATAAAGGTTACAGCAGTGGTAGCAAATTACATTTGCGATTCTATTTTATTATTGTTTTCAAAAATGTTTACCTCTTAGTGTCTTGGGACTAGTTAGTAACATCTCTAGCGAGTCTGTATTATTCACGGTTGGCTTCGTTAAAACAGAGGAAATAGATTTGAGTTTGAAATGCATCATTTACCCTCTGTCAAATGCTAGGAATGCACCCTTTGAACTGTCCGGGGCATCGTCTTGACTCTCACTGTCCTTTTCTCATTTTCATTCATTTTCCTCTCCAGTCTCTCTTTGTCAGAGAGGCTGGTGTTGTCAGGCAGCCAAGGCGCTCTGATATCCATTTTGCATGCTTGTTAGGAAAAAACACAGTTATGAATATTCAGGCCATTCAGCAACTTCAAGGAGGGGGGAAAAAAGATGGAAGGTAGCAAAGAAAGCGAGGGAGAGCGGGACAGAAATTGAGCTTTGTTCTTGTTTTAAGTGCATCAGTCATGGAGCGGAGTAGCTCAGAGGCAAACGGCTTACTGTAACAGTCTGCGGCGCAGGGAGAATGGCAGCTTCAGATTAGGCATGGTCTCCGTTTGAGGGTCCCATACCGGACTGGAGGATGTCTGGTGCCGCTGAACCCCATGACTTCAGACAGGCGTGTCTCTGGGGAGAGACAGTGTTACAAGAAGCTCGCTCGGTACGACAACCTTCATCATCACCTACTAAGTAAAGTGTCAGCCGGTCAAAACAGAGCTGAACTTGTAGGAAAAGTGCATTAGCAGATAATTCCATGAGGACAGAGAGCACAAAAAGAGCTTAAATGTTCTTCTTTAATGTCAGACAGATGATTACATCCAAAGATTTTGGACATCTTTAAAGGCAGAAATCACACATTCACATGTTTACATTTATACATTCTGCCCATATTAATATTTGCTCAAGAGATTCATCTTCATAAATCTCTTCATCTCATTTAATACATTCATCTTCATAAGCTTAAAAAAGACCCATGTTATGTGTTATAGTGTTATATTTCTACACTGTTTTAATAGGGGTTAATTTGATTTATATTAATCAAGGGCATCATGCTGTTATTTTATTCATTTTATTTCATTTTATTATTCATTTTATTTTATTTTATTTTATTTAATATGAGTTAATTTAATTCATATTAATCCGCATGAGGACATCACGTTTTTTGTTTGTTTGTTTGTTTGTTTTTTTAATTTAATTTAATTTTATTTATTTATTTATTTATTCATTTTTACGTTGTTTTAATAGGGGTTTATTTGATTTATATTAATCAGCATGAGTGCTTCTGGATTTTTATTTTATTTTTTACATAGTTTTATTAGGACTTCATTTGATTTGATTTTATAAAATCAAATGAATCAAATGGCATCATCCAATTTTATTTTGTTCATTTTATTTTATGATTTTATGATTTTTTATTTTTTGTTAATTTGATATTAAATATTTAATATTAGTCATATTAGTCAGCATGAGGACATCATGATTTTTATTTTATTTATTTTATTTTTATCTTGTTTTAATAGGGGTTAATTTGATTTATTTTAATCAAGGGCATCATGAGTTTTATTTTTTAATTTTTAATTTTACTATTTAATTAATGTTGTTTGATTTCTTTTTTAATAATAGCAGTTAATTTGATTCATATTAGTCAGCATTATGACATCATGATTTTTATTTTATTTAATTTTTACACTGTTTTAATAGGGGTTAATTTGATTTATATTAAGCAAGGGCATCATGCTGTTTTATTTTATTTATTTTATTTCATTTTATTATTTTGTTTTATTGTAATAGGAGTTAATTAAATTAATATTAATCCGCATGAGGACATCATGTTTTTACTTTATTTTATTTTAATATATTTTAATTTATTATTTTATTTTATTTTATTTTTATTTCTTTTTACATTGTTTTAATAGGAGTTTATTTGATTCATATTAGTCAGCATGAGTGCATCTTGATTTTTATGTTATTTTATTTTTTTATTTTTTAATACGGGTTCATTTGAATAATTTTAATCAAGGGCATCATGCCATATTGTTATTATTATTATTATTATTATTTATTTATTTATTTATTTAATAGTTTTAGTTCTTGAATAGTTTAATTTTATTTTATTTTATTACATTTTTAATAGGGGTTAATTTGATGAATATTAATTGGCATGAGGACATCATGCTTTTTATTTTATTTATTTATTTATTTTATTTTATTTTTACTTTTTTCACAGGGTTAATTTAATTTATATTAATCAAGGGCATCTTGCTATTTTATATTGTTTTATTTATATTTATTTATATATATATATTTTTTGTAATAGGGTTAAGTTTAATTCATATTAATCAGCATGAGGACATCTTGTTTTTTTTTTTTATTTTATTTGTATTTTTTGTAATTGGGTTAATTTGATTTATATGAATCAAGGGCATAATGCTATTTAGTTTAATTATTTTATTTTATTACATTTTTTATAGGGGTTCATTTGATTCATATTAATCGGCATGAAGACATCATGCTTTTTATTTTTTTTATATATATATATATATATATATATATATATATATATATATATATTTTTTTTTTTTTTTTTTTTTTTTTTTTCCTTTAATAGGGTTAACTTGATTCATGTTAATTGATGATGACATCATACTTTTATTTTATTTTATTTTATTTTGCTTTATTTTTATTTCAGTTCACTTTATTGCTAAATTTTGTTGTAATGGGGCTATTTAATGTTATTGTTTCAATTTCAATTTTATTTTTTGTGCTTTGTGTGGTTGTCTAGACAAATATTACAAATTTAATTTTTCTATATAAATCCAGTAGCCTGGACATGCATTCAATCCTGACGTATCAACAACGACAAAAAAAAAAAAAAATTAAAATTACAAATCGCAAACTTAACAGCTAGTGATCACCATGCGTATTTATGTGTATGGAAAATAGCAGCTTAGATATTTTGATAATAACTCCTTAAGTGTTCCACTGGAAAAAACTAAGCGAAAAAATGGTGAGTCAATAATAACAGAATTTTCCGCTGAAATGATCCGATGTACAAAATGACTCAAATGTAGTGATAACTCTGTAATCCCCCATTGTTTCCGCCACAGCAGCTTTACACAAACACTCATTTTACTTGCTAAAATCTGGCGATTTAAGGTACAAATAATTTTTCAAAAAATCTGAGGAGCCACTCTTCTGGCAATGCATGGCTGTCCAAAAAAGGTTAATCATATTGATGTGACGGTTCTGCAAATGCCACAACCCTGTGGAACATTTTCCATGATATTATTAGGGAAAGAGCACTTATTGGAAAAGCTAGCTGGACTTTGGCCTATCCCGAACTTAAACGCGAGCTCAGCTTATTTTTGGATGGCTTCTGAAGGAGCACTTGTTGCCTCCTCATCCTACGCAGTGCACTGGACCCTAATCCTTCATTATTCTCATGCTCTTTTCCAGCTGTTTCTGAGCAACATTCCTCTGTTTACCCCCCCTCTGTAACCGTATCCCCCTGAAATCTCTCTGGGAAGAACACCACGGATGTTGTTCGCCCTCGTGTTGGTGTGTAGATGCTGTCACTGGGTTTTCACAACCAGGAATCAGTTTTAAGACACATCACATGCCATAAAGCCTCAGTGCGAGTATTTATCTGAAGCACGCACTTCAAACGAAACCTCACACTCGCTCGCGTGTGAGTTATGAACAACTCTTGACAACATCCTGTCATATCATGTATCAAAAGCTCCAGTCCAGCTCGACGGCATTGCCGGGTGAGCTTGTGGCTAAGGAAACGAACGCAAAACACGATCTTTATCCAAAATAACCGGGAGAGGTTAAGAGGCCATGTGCGCTACAGACTGCAGTCAACTCTATCATTATCTGAAGCTTGTTATACGCCTGGGCCACTTATGACACCCCGCGGGGCTCTGTTGTGCCCCGCCACACCAACAATTTGCGATGAGTCACAAACGTGCGGCACGCTGAGCTTCTACGAGAAACACCACCAGGGACGATGCAGCGCTGGGTAATAGGGATACGGGCGGACAGGAAAAGAGACCACATCATAAGGGGATGATGCTGTGACTCACCACCTCTGGAAGCATAATGTTTATCCAATAATGTGAATGGAGCCCTCTGGGGTTTCAGATGCCTTGATCGTGTTCAAGCTGTTCGTGTGAAGTTTTAAATTAACCTTAGATTAACCTTTAAAAAAAAAACATGGTATGGTATTGTTTTTTTATTTAATTTAATTTTATTTTTTAGTTTAGATTTTTTTAATATCAGATTTTCTTGCAAATATGTAGTTTTATTGCCATAAAATACCATTGTATTTTTTACTATATTGAAATGGTTTTTTTATATACAATTTGTTTTGTTTGGTGTTTTGTCTTTTTTTGTGTGTGTGTAGTTTAGTTTTGTTTGCATTTAGCTGTACCTTTGTTTTGTCTGCCATGGTTAAACAATTGTATTTGTTACTATATTGGCATACCATTACAATATGACATTTTATTTTATTTAATTTAATTTTTTAATTTAATTTAATTTAATTTATTAATTTTTATATCAGAGTTTTGGTTTTTATTCATTATAATATAGCTATTTATTTTTTATTGAAATGGTAATACAATTGTATTGTTACTATATTATATGACATTTTATTTATTTTAGTTTATTTTATTTTTATATCAGATTTTTTGTAAATATGTAGTTTTATTTACATCATAATATATTTTATTTTTTTATTAAATTGGTAATACAATTGTATTCGTTACTATATTGGCATAACATTACAATATGACATTTAATTTAATTTAATTTAATTTCATAATTTTATTTTACTTGGATTTTTTATATCAGACTTTTTGCAAATGTGTAGTTTTATTTAGATCTTAATATAATTTTATTTTATTTTATTTGGATTTTTAATATCAGATTTTCTGCAAATGTGTAGTTTTATTTACATCTTAATATAGCTATTTATTTTATTTATTTTTTATTATAATACAGTTGTATTTGTTACTATATTGTCATATGATTACAATATTTATTTTATTATATATATATATATATATATATATATATATATATATATATATGTATATATAGGCATACCATCATAATATGACATTTAATTTAATTTAGTTTAATTTAATTGAGATTTTTATATCAGATTTTTTGCAAATATGTAGTTATATTTACATCATAATATACCTGTTTATTTTTCAATGAATTTCAATGAATTCGTTACTACATTGGCATACCATTACAATAATTTATTTTATTTTCATTTATTATATATATATATATATATATATATTCTTTAGTATATTAAACTGTTTTTATTAAAATTGAATTACATGTTTTATTAAATGTGTTTTTTTGTGTTTAGTTTAGTTTTTATTTTGTTGCTGCATCTTAGTTTTGTGTGTCACTGTAATATCAGATTTTTTTTGCAAATATGTATTTTTTTTTTTTTTTTACATCATAATTATAAATATTTATTTTTTATTTAATTTATTTTAATAATCTTTTTATTTATATCAGGTTTTGCATGTTGTTTTGTCTGCACACATACCATGGCATACCATTGTATTCTTTACTATACTGATTTTTTATTTTTTTTAATTACATGTTTTAATTGTTTTGTTTTATCTTCCATGGTAATACAATTGTGTCCGTTACTATATTGGAATACCCATACATTTTTTTGCACATTTAAGTTTTATTTACATCATAACATTACTATTTATTTATTTTACATTTTTATTCAATTTAATTTAATATAAATAAAACTTTTTACTACCAGAAAAAGCACAACAGATATATAAGCCGGGCGAATCTGTTATGAAACATTACTCACACCAGATAAACCGTTTAAAACTATAATATATTATATAATATATATTAGAAAGAAGCAGGGAAGACTTCTTCTCGACCACCGTGTGTGAAACACTTCAACAAAGTAATACTAGAGTATTTCTTCACATCCAGTTGGCTTGCACGCTCTCCATTTCTCCTTCCTCCTCTGTCATGTTATCTAGACAAACAGCAGCTCTCAGCATGTTAGCAGGAGAGCTCGAGGTAAATGCTATTTGTCAGCGTTCCTGCATCAGTGCCAGCATTAGGGTGGGCTCTTTCTGGTGAGTCCTGCTCAAAGGAGCCGGTGTAGTGAGTTAACGTTCTTGAACAATGCGGTGGGCGTGGAAACAAAGCGAGGTCTGAAGGGAGAGCACACCTCAGAGACTATTAACAGCACGGTTGGGGTCTGCTAATTGCTAGAAATAACTAACGTTACATAGCTTGGGAATATGCTCCAGTTTGCTGGATGGAGCTCCGCAGAGTAATTTAAGAATTTATAGTATCTTGTAGAAGATTTTGAGACCTTCAGTATTTGCACATAATTGATTGGTTTTTATGATGGCTTCATCTGGAAGCGAAAGATGATTAGGTTATCTTTTCTGTCTCCCCCTTGTGCCCCCGTGTCCACGCCGGTCGGTCTTGATGGCTCTCTGGGGGCTTGGCGCTTTTCAGCCAGGGAGGAAATGAGTTTTTCCATGCTCCTGCGTGTCGGAACATTTATCACCGCCATCACCAGAAACTGCAGCGCAGGAGAAATTAGCTTGGCGTAAGATCTGTCACCAGAATCTCAATGTATATGACACACAAGTATTTAGTCACTCCTCTAATCACCACTGAAATCATGACCTTCTGTTTAACTGTGTGAACTAGCAAAGAGTTTAACCTGACAAATCAAAATAATAAGACAGTACGTTATAAGCATTATACATTTTAAGCTAAAATGAACACTTTAGCAGTAAAAAAACAAAAACTTTGATTCCTTTTCACACAAATTACAATTACAAAGAAGATTATTGATGACTAGACTATGGATGTGCTCAAATAATGAATCCGTATTCAGAAATGCACGGAAAACGAACAACGCGTTCTACGAGCCACTAAAAAGACATGGTTAGCCACTTGCTAGCATTAGCCTGTTAAAAACAGTACTTATAATTTAACCGACCACATAAACAGTAAGGAGAGGCGACTGATAGGACGATGGCGAATGATTTGCAGATCCTGAGCACCACTTGTAAAATGTGTGGTATGTACTGCCGTTCAAAAATCAAAAGCCATTTCATTACCCTGCATATTAATAGCGGCTCCCTAATGTCCGCAAGTTTAATTACCCAGATATATAACTGGAGAGAAACCATTGAAATATATTTTTTTCCTCCCGTCTAGTACTTAAGTGAACGTCCGAGTTGAAAGAAAAGGTCGAAAGAGGGAACATGTCCCACTTTCAACTTAAAGGAGAAGTCCACTTCCAGAACAACAGTTTACAGATAATGTACTCACCCCCTTGTCATCCAAGATGTTCATGTCTTTCTTTCTTCAGTCGTAAAGAAATTGTTTTTTTGAGAAAAACATTTCTTGATTTTTCTTCATATAATGGACCGATATGGTGCCCCGAGTTTGAACTTCCAAAATGCAGTTTAAATGCGGCTTCAAACAATCCCAAATGCGGTTGTAAACAATGGTTATTTTCATAAAAATAATACAATCTATATACTTTTTAATGTCAAACACTTGTCTTGTCTTACTCTCCCTGAGCTCTATGCATTCTAACTCAAGACAGTTAGGGTGTGTTGAAAAACTCTGACCCTTACTCGGTGCAGTGATGTAGGATGATTTTGAAATGATTTTTGAAGTTGAGGGAGAAAATACGGTTTGAGTTTTTCGACATACCCAAACTGTCTTGAGCTAGAGTTCAGGGAGAGTAAGACAAGACCAGCGTTTGAGATTAAAAAGTATTTAAATTGTATTTTTAAAATGAAAATAACCGATCGTTTCGCTAGATAAGACCGTTCTTTCTCGGCTGGGATCGTTTACAACTGCATTTGGGATCGTTTGAACCCGCATTTAAAATGTATTTTCAAAGTTCAAACTTGGGGCACCATATCAGTCCATTATATGAAGAAAAATCATGAAATGTTTTTCTCAAAAAACATAATTTCTTTACGACAACCCCCTCAAAATGATTCATTTCGTTTTGAAAACAGCTGACAAAATGATAAAATGCTGAGGTTGTATCGATCTGCCTCGAGTTCACAGGTCGGATATCCGACCTCATGCGGTGTTCCAGACGTTATTTTTAAGTAGGAAGTGGAAAAAAATCCTAATTTTGAGTTATCTGGAACGCAGCATGGTACGTTCACACCATATCGGAATTCCCGTAATTAAGAGATTAAGAACTCGAAATTACAACTTGTGAACTGGGAGTCTTCTAAACTATGACTTGTACCACATGACCGCTGTACCACCTGACCAACCTAGGGACTGTTTAAGCGTTAATAGTGTTGCCATAGATAAGCATAATTCCGAGTCTGAGGACATGAACGGCTCCGAGTAGAACGTCACATGTTGTCATCTCGAAATTACGGTAATTACGATATGGCATGCACACAGCATGTCTTCAGTGAGTTCCAGTCAATCACATTTCACGTGAACATATTTCTGTCAATTATGGCAAGAAACAGAAGAAGCACAAAATGCTGTCTTCTGTTTTGAAAACAGCTGACGAAAAACTAATATTAAGGTATCATTTTATAAACTTAATGTTTAATGTTTTTAAATTTGTAAACAAATACATTTTGATCTTTGCATCACATAATCAGCTCATTTTGTGTTTTTTTTTTTTTTTTTTTTCTGATGTAGTAAACTTGCTTGTTAGCTCACCTGGTACAACATTGCATTTCAGCGCTGATTCTTCACTGCACGTCTTTAGTAAATCCTGATGCCACTATTTTAATGGCAAAAGACGGTTTGCACTGGCACAAGCTCTAAGTAAATCTTTCCCTAAAACGTCACCAAATTTACATTTATAGGTTTTGGATAAAACTCAACACCCTTGTATCACCACTTACCGGTGACATTTCATTTTGAAAGTGCCGTGAAGCGTGCAAAAAGCAATGCCAAATCATTTTGCAGAAATCTTGACACATACATGGGTTAAAAAAAAAACATATTTGTGACCCTGGACCACAAAACCAGTCATAAGTAGCATGGGTATATTTGTAGCGAAAGCCAAAAATACATTGTATGGGTCAAAATGATATTTATAGCAAAAATCATTAGCATGTTAAGTAAATATCATGTCCTACGATATTTTGTAAATTTCCTACCATAAATATATCATAACTTAATTTCTGATTCGTAATAGCTAAGAACTTCATTTGGACAACTTTAAAGGCGATTTTCTCAGTATTTTGATTTTCAGATTTCAGATTTTCAAAAAGTTGTATCTCAGCCAGATATTGTCCTATCCTAACAAACATACATCAGCGGAAAGCTTTTTTTTTTTTCTTTCCCCCCCACAGCTTTCAGATAAAGTATAAATCTCAATTTCAAAACATTTACCCTTATGACTGGTTTTGTGGTCCAGGGTCACATTTGGGTGTACTCAATAGGTCAGGGTTTGAGACAAATGGAAAACCATCAACATTGTGCCACTTCCACAGATATTTAGCACTGTTTGTTATTAAGTGTGAGCAACATCAGCATTTCTGTCCCCCACTTGGTCTATCCGAAACAGGACAAATGTAATACAGGTGTTTGACTGTGTACATTAGATGTCCCTGAACGTCATAGGCGAGTCGGGAAGGCATTGTGGAAACGCATTCATCAATAGAGGGGAAGTGTGTGGCTTGTAGAATAACAAGAGCGCACGAGACCGAATAGGATAGTCTAATCGTGCTTATTCTAAAGGGACAAATATATCTTATTTCAGGAACAATGCTAAAGCGTGGTCACGCCTGGATGACACACAGGTCAATTGTTTCATTCCAGGCGAGAATTACCTGGTTTCCAAAGGAAAGGCATCCTCTGTGCAGCTCTGGGAAAGTGATACATTTTGCCAAGTGCCACGATCACCGCCCAGGCCGTTCCGGAGTCAACAGTGCAGGCGGCACGGGGGGATTCCAGCGGCATCAGCCCAGGCTATTCTTATCAGATATATTTCAGACACAAAAGGAAAGGGCGGTATGTTAATAGCAATATCTTTGTCACATGCCCAAGAAAGAAACTTGCCCATCAGAAATAGCAACTCTTCAGGAAAAGGAAACAAATACTTTGCTTCTGGTTTGGAGTAATCTAGACTCTAAGGACAGCCATTGAGAATGAAATGCGTCTACTGATAGTGTGGTGGACTTCCGTAATCTGGTGTACCTTATTGGGACTATATAGTATTACTTCACCTCTGTGATCCAGAAGCTTTTATTTGGTAATACTATGATTAATTTGGACTAGGGATGTAACGATATTATCAATATTGTGATATTGCGTTAGCAAAACTGTCCCAATATTATCGTGGTCACATGACGATGAAACGATAGGTCTTAGGAGCAAAAAGTGTAGTTTTTAAAATATATTTAAACTTCTTATTCTAACATGATTCGCAAATGATTACAGCATTTCACTAGATTCAGTAGGCGCATTTTTTCACTGAAGCTGGAGTTCTTTAAAGTTCAGGTACAAATCAATTCACTAACTTTTTTTCTGACTTAAGCTTTCTTAGTTAATAACATGGGATGGAGCTCTTCTTTTCTTTTTTTCCAATTCTTCATTTGTTTCACATTGGACCCCATTGACTTTGTATGTCATTGTATGGACAGTTGGACGTTGTATGGACAATTTTCAGTGTCTTTTGTGCTCCACAGACAAATGAAGGTCATACAGAATTGGAACAACTTATGGGAGAGTAAATGTATTTTTTGGTAAACTATCTCTTTAACATTATTGTAAATCATCCCCATTCTTTTACATGCAGTATTTAAAAAAAAATTCTCCGTTCTATGAGATGTCTCTATACTGAAAGCGATTTTCAGTTGTACTCTACTATTATGCTGGTTAGTGAAACGCCTGTGGATAAACTTGGCAACGCCAATGTGTGGAATCCTGTAGAGCACTATCACCGTTTTCAACGTTTGTTACACCAAACAAGTATAGCCGCTGCCAGAACAAGCGCACAAGTTAATGGCTTGGAACCTGTGCTTATCCTGACCATCGGCTCAACAAAAGCCATAATTATCTGCAAAATAAACTCAATCCCATGATTGTTAGACAAATAATGCATTAAGTACTTCCAGATAAACTTTACTCTGAATAGACTGAATCCTCTGATTCAACACTGACCTGTATTGGGATGAATCATGATGGTCTCTTAGTTTAAATGTATTAACTTATTCCTGTAATGGCAAAGCCGAATTTTCAGCAGCATTACTTCAGTCTTTAGTGTCACATGATCCTGCAGAAATCATTCTAATATGCTGGTTTGCATACTTTTTTTTCAGGATTTTTTAATGAATAGAAAGCTTTTTGTAACAGTATAAATGTTATGACTGTCACTTCTGATCAGTTGAAAGCATCCTCTCTGAATTTTTTTCTGAAAGTGTGGCATTGCCTTCTGAAGAAGCTGCATTTTTCACTCTTTTTTTCGGTGTCTCAACATTTCAAGACCCCTGCATTCTATTCTGTTTCACACCTCTAACTGCTGAGCATAAGAACGTGTCTAATGTAAAAGCCTCTTTCAGGCAGCCTACGACTTGTCGTTGCCCTGTTGCACATGCCCTAGACCTGTAGGAGTTTCTTCCATTCTGCTTTAATTTGGAAAAATAACAGGTACAGCAGATTAGCCACTGCAATGTGATCTTTGTTCCTCTTGAAGACAAATGAAATCGAGTCCTCTATAAAAACTTCCCTGAGTGTTTGCTTTCTTTATGACTCAGCATTGTCTGACCCGTGAGATTAACTTTATATAGGCCCAGACATTATTTTTGGCATTTTCTCGGCCTCCTTCTTCTCCTCCTCCAATGCAAGCTGGAATACCTCCAGGAAGGCCGAAAGAAGCCTGGCACTTGCTTGCAGCTTGCAGCCAGGCTTGGGCAGCTGGGATCTGGAGGGAGTTCCCTGCAGTTCTGGAGCACTCTGGCACCGCTCACACCCCCTACATCAAGCCCGTACCACACACCCCGCCTGCTCCCGCTCCACCTTCTTCTGCGCAACACAATACAGAGGAGCTCTGTGCTTCTCTACACCCACACCATACACGCACACACAGCGAGCGAGCTGTAAATGCGATTCAAGGATTCAGAGCAGCGCTGGTGGAAAAGTGCAGCAGGCGCCCCTCGGTTGCCGACTCGGCTCTGTGTGGCACTTGACGCAGGCGGGCTCGCATAAGCTGCCTATTATTCATTGTTAGTGGCGAGACTCTTCAACACACTCCAAGGTCTATTCATCTGCAGAAACGAGTACTGTACTGGGTATCAACGCTTTGGAACCGGTGCCTCCTTTGCCCTTTCAAATTCGGCTACCGTGCGAGATACGGTGCTGAACCGGAGCTGTTTCTTCAGCTGGAATCCATAGCGGTTTCTTTCCCTCAGGAGCGTCACGGCACCTGCAAGGAGCCGCCGAGAGTTTTGGCTCCGGCGGTAACGCGCCGCTAGCTCCGCCTACCTGCTGAAAGGCAGCCCGCTGACACCCTCCCGATCGGTTGTCTGGGGTTCTCGGCAGCCAAAAAAGCAGTAAAAAAGGAATTCCTTTCTAATGGTCCATGAAAGCTGTGATTCACCACTTATTATTGTTCGAGCCCTGGCGAATCTTTCCATATTACCTCAGCATTGTAACCTTCAGAAAACCTATCCGTCACACTCTAGGGTTTATTTTCACGTCGCGCCCCCTCGTCCCGCTGTTCTGACTTGCTCGGGCAGATCTGCGGAGAACAGTCGAGTAATCAATGGCCCAGAAAGCCCTTCCAGCTGGACACTTGTCATTGGTGATGGAGGAAAACCATGACAACGGGCCGCTTCTAAAGGACCGCTGGCGTTAGGGAGGTCAGTGCCCTGCCACGAACCCCCTCGCGAGTAAACAGACTTGACGGGGAAGGGCTCTCAGACTTGGACTGCGTTCTTTTCAATAATTGCGCTCATTGTTCTCCAGCCACTGTCAGTTATGGTCGCAAGCTGTTTGGTAGGCCCCTGTCTGTCTGCCACCCCCCTACGCTAGCAGTGGTTGTGTTGCACCCTCATGGGTGTCTGCTTGTGCCAGGGCCGAGATGCCAGCTTAGTGACCCTGATGCCTTGAAACTGATGTGCCTGACAGTGACAGAGTAGGTGTGCTCAGTAGAATGAAAATAAAACCTTCCTTTGACATATATACTATTTATACTGTATTGTCTGTCTGTATCGTTCTGTCATTCCATCATTCTGTCGTTTTGTCTGTCTATCGTTCTGTCTGTCGTTCTGTCTGTCTGTGCGTTGTTTTGTCATACTATAGTTTTGTCTTTTTGTCTATTGTTCTATCATTCTGTCATTCCACCTATCATTCTGTCATTTTGTCTATTTATTGTTCTATCTATCGTTCTGTCTGTATATCATTCTGTTGTTCTGTCATTCTGTCTATTCTATCTATCATTCTGTCTATGCATCTATCTATCTATCGTTCTATCATTCTGTCGTTCTGTCTGTCTGTCGTCCATTCTTCCTGACTATTGTTCTGTCTATCTACCTATCTATCTATTGTTCTGTCTGTCATTCTGTCTATTGTCCTGTCTATTGTTCCTTCTATCGTTCTGTCTGTCAGTCTGTCTATTGCTCTAACATTCCACGTATCATTCTGTCGTTCTGTCTTTTTATCATTCTATATATTGTTCTGTCTGTCTATTAGTCTGTCTATATATTGTTCTGTTGTTCTATCGTTCTGTTTGTATGTTGTTTTATCTATCATTCTATCTATCGTTCTGTCTGTATATCATTCTGTTGTTCTGTCAATCACTCTGTCCGTGCATCATTCTATCTATCTATCTATCTATCTATCTATCTATCTATCTATCTATCTATCTATCTATCTATCTATCTATCATTTCTGTCGTTCTGTCTGTCTGTCGTCCATTCTTCCTGACTATTGTTCTGTCTATCTACCTATCTGACTATCATTCTGTCTGTTTATCATTCCATCTATCATTGTGTTGTTCTGTCTATCATTCACTCTGTCATTCTGTCTGTCTGTCATTCTATCTTTCTATCTATGGTTCTGTCATATCTATTGTTCTGTCTGTCTATCATTCTGCCTATCTATCACTCCTATCATTCTGTCGCTCTATTGTTCTATCTATCGTTTTGTCGTTCTATCACTCTATCTTTAGTTCTATCGTTCTATCTGTCGTTCTGTCTTTGTCTATCATTCTGTCTATTGTATCTATCGTTCTGTCTTTCATTCCATTTATCATTTTGACGTTCTGTTTATCGTTCTATCTATTGTTGTGTTGTTCTGTCTGTCATTCTATCTATTGTCCTGTCTATTGTTCCTTCTATCGTTCTGTCTGTCAATCTGTCAGTTGCTCTGTCATTCCACATCATTCTGTCGTTCTGTCTTTTTATCATTGTATATATTGTTCTGTCTGTCTATCATTCCACCTATCGTTCTGTTTATTGTTCTATCTATCATTCTATCATTCTACCTATTTATCATTCTGTCTTTCTATCTAGCGTCCCAGCATTCTATCTATCAATCGTTCTATTTGTCTGTTGTTTTATTGCTCTGTCTGTCTATTGTTCTGTCATTCTATCATTGTATCTATCATTCTGTTGTTCTATCTGTTTATCATTGTTCTGTCTGTCTATCATTCTGTCTACTATTTTGTCTGTCTATTGTTCCATCTATCATTCTGTCGTTCTGTCTATCATTCCATCTTTTGTTCCATCTGTCTGTCGTTTTGTCCATCTGTCTGTCTGTCTATCTGTCTATCTATCTATCTATCTATCTATCTATCTATCCATCTGTCATTCCATCTGTTGTTCTGTCTGTCTATCGTTCTATCTGTCGTTCTGTTGGTCCATCATTCTGTCGTTCTGTTTATCTATCATTCTATCTGTCTACTGTTCTATCTATCATCATTCTGTTGTTCTGCCTGTTGTACTATATTCTAGGCTTTCCAACTTATTCGCTGCAAAAAAACTAATTCTAGTTAAAAATAGTCATAGGAATTTTTGCATAAAGACATTTGCTAAATGAATTATTGAAAACAGTTTATACAATTCTGAATTCACAACCACATATGAATACAATACGAAAGTACAATACTATAAATCCACCACTGGCATTGTCATTGTTGCTATTACCTGCCATCTACAATCTGGGTGTTTTTCAGCTACTGTGTCACAAATACGTGATATTTAAACATACTGCTTACACTGCTTTTCCCATGCTATCTAGTATGGAGGGATGAACACAAGACAAGACTTTGATGTTACAAGTGCCATGCTTTACCAGTCGAGCTATAGAAAGTGCTGGTTTGGGAATGAGTTTTCTGAATATCACATCACATCACACCCGAAGACACGTGCCTCACAGCTAAACAGTTGGAACGTCATCAACATTAAGACTTAAAAGGGCTTTCTGGCACTAGTGCATTTCATTGTACTGTATTTCATTGTACTTTTTGTGTGTTTATCGAACAAGAGACTCCCGCAAGTGGGGCCTCTTAGACAGACTCACTGATATGGAATGCAACATAAGAACCCTTCGGAACGAGCGCGGAGGGATCGCCCCGAAAAAAGGAAATCTTACGAGGGAGATCCTCACCCTTTCTGATTTTTTCATTCTCTTCCATTTTTAATCTTGTCCAGAAGCTTCTTCACATTATAGCTGCAGGAGCTGATCCCTGCCAAACAAGCGTGGGAACTGACCCGGCCCATCCAAAGCAGCCTCATCTGCAGCCTGTAATGATGGAACCTCAATGACATCATACACGTTTCGGAGCAGGGCTCTGGTAACTGCGCCGTACGCCTCATCCAAATACCAGTGGCTACGCGGAACACACACGCCGCGCTGAGCAATGGAAGTCAGATGGTCTGCGTTTTCTTTCTTCCTTTTTTCCCCCCCTCCTGACTTGAGCTTAAGCGGCTGTCGGGATTTAGAGAGAAAGAGACCGAGGGGCCTCCGCGAGGGTCGGCCTCGACTGTAAATGTCGGAAAGCGAACGCAGGCCTTCGTAACAAAGTGGAATCTGATATAATTTACCCCAGGCTGCGGTGTTTGATCTTCACCTACTTCAGGGTGCTTGTCAGAGCCGTGGAGGGGGGGGGACCGGCGCGGCTTACGGGCCAAAAAGTCGACGTTTATAATCTGACGTCATGTGCGTTGAAAAGTATTTTCATGTGTGGGTTGACATTTTGAAAGTTGCGGATTGTATGCGAGCATTGCTGCTGTTTTCTTTTCATGCTTCCTGCATAAATGCAGACATATTTAGTTACCTCCAAGGACTCCTGTAATGTAAAACACTGCCTTCGCTTCATTCCTCAATGGCCAATCTAGGCATCTTGAGCGTTTGCGTAGTTCGTAGCCTTTGCTATGTAACGATACAACTAGATGTTCAATCCAACAGTATAGAATCATTTAGTACAGAATCAGATTTATTTTGTATTTATTTTAGCATTGAGTTTTGGTTCGAGTAGCTTTGCGGTTAGCGCACATGCCCTGACACATGGTGCTCATGTTGAGGTTTTTTTTTTTTTTTAATCCTAATCCTCTCTGTTTATCATTTTCTGTCCTGTTTGTTTACTTTGGTTGTGTTTAAACATTAAACATCAAATTAATTACATAATAACCTTAGATTGTTTTTTTCAGCATTTTTTAGAATTATAATACAGCTATTAAAATATTATAATTCAAAAATTATATATTTAAATATTTAATAATATTATTTATATTTATAATTATTTTAATCAAACATTACTTATTATACAAATATTATTATTATTATTAATAATTATTATTACTTATACAAATATTATTTATTTATTTTATTTTATTTTATTTTATTTTTAACCAGAATGTATGTATGGGTTAGATTGCTTTTAATATTTGAATATAGCATTTATAAAAATAATATTTTTCAAAAATATAATTTTATATTCCAATTCTAATAATAATAATAATTATTATTGTTATTATTTAACATTAAACTGAGTTAAATTGGCATTGAACTGGGTATGCATGTATGTATGTTATATTTATTTAAATGTTATATTTATTAAACATAAAATATAGTACTGCTATTAAAATAAAAATTTTAATTTTTAATAGTAATATTTTTATCTACAATTATAATAATCAAAAATTTTTTTTTGCCTTTTTTATTTATTTATTTATTTATTTATTTTTAACCAGAAGGTATGTATGGGTCAGATTTTAACGTTTTTTTTTTTTCTTTTTTCATAAAAAACAAAAATAAAATAAAATAAATAATAATAAATTATTTACGTTTAATTACTTAATCACCCCAGAACATATGTATGGTTCAGACTGCTTTTAACTTCTCTTTTTTTTTTTTTTTTTATTATCATTTTATTACTATGAAAACATTTGTAATCATAAAAGTTTATATATGTGTATATATATATATATATATATATAGTAATAATAATAATAATAATAATCATAACCAATCCAACAAATAAAATAAAATACTTCTAATTTCACTATCACCGCAGAATCTATGTGTAGGTCAGTTTGCTTTAAACTTTTGTTTTCTTTTTTTTTAAAATTATATTATTAATATGAAAATATTAAAAAAATTATAAAATATATATTTAAATACTTCAAAACAACACTTATCATTTTTTTTCTCAAATGTCTTACTATATTATATATTTATATTATATTTTCCAATAATAATAATATAAAAAATAAATTTAACATTAAACTGAGTTGAATTTTAAGTGAACTGGGTATTTATTTATTTATTTATGACCTATTCAGATGAGGAAATGTACATTTAATTTAGTACGTTTTCAGCATTGATAGAGTTTATAGTCACATTATTATCATGTTTTGTGTCATGCCAATTTCCCCATCCCATCATAATCTCTACCCTAACAATTCCATAGCAAGCTGGAGTAATAAAAATTATTATTATTATTATTTTTTTTTTTTTTTAACAGTACTTTTATTTACAGTAATCCAACATTGTTTTGAGTTAGGTTTTGGAAAGTTGTACACTTGCTTTAGCATCTGCCCTTCAATGGTGGCAGTCATGTTAGCTTTCTTCCTTTGAAAGTACGTTTGAAGTCTCTCAGCTCTGTAATCGGTCGGTGACCACCACTCCTATAGTTAGCACACCAGGACATGTGTGAATTTAACTGCAGCTCGGAGTGCACAGAGTTCTCCATCTTGGGCTCATCAGTGACTATATGAAACAATTCCACGTTTATAACACTTTACATATGACATTCGTATACCCCATTATCTGCTACAGGAAATTCCCCGAGCGTATGATAATTACAATAATTTGGAGCTTATGGCTCTTGTTGTCTTCCCATGCTGGTTCGTCTCCTGGTGGATCTGAAGCCTCAGTGAGCCACAGTGCCGATCCGCTTTGTGGCGGCTGCATTTTAAGTACCTTCAAATTACAGGTCCATGGAAAATAGGATGAGCTAAAAACATGCACGGTGCAGATATAGAAGCATGAGGGAATTTTAAACCAAAATATGATATTACAAACACTCAAATATTTGATGTACACGTTGGGGCTGCTGTTCTTTTTCTGACACCTCGAGTTTCAAATCAAGAGTGAAAATGAATTGACTAAACTTGCAGGAAGTAATTGTACTTTAATATGAATTTGTAGACAATAATGAAAGGTATATTTCCTCTTTAAATAAACTTTGATGACTTGTTTATGGAAGACGCCAGAAATAAAGAGGAATGCAGTAGGAAGGCTAAGCGAAAAAATAGACAATGCAGCAGGGTGTCTGTTTTGCGTTAAGGAGAAATTCTTAAAACAAATTTCGCTGCAACTTATTAACAGTTTTCACGTGCCAAGTAAAATTCGCTGTTTCTGTTCATAAAGTGACAAAGGCAGCCAAATGACTGGTCGATGCCAGAGCGGACCACCTTTGAAGGCTTCTCCCGTGACTGAAATACCTCTGTATCACATTACAGCCTTTCAAGAACAGGACTAGTGTAGACTGTGATTCCAGGTTAATAGTCCTCCGAAAATCGGAAACGTCAGTCACGTACTTTGCTGTTAGTTGTGAACATTAGTCTTTTAATTTGTGTTAACATTATGCTTCGTTAGAAAACACGTCGTACTGCTGACAGACAGTAAAGCGAGAAGCCAAATTCAACGAATTTACAAACTCAGGTTTTTCATGATAATTCACGGGCACCAAAATACCTCTTCTGACAGAACGAATGATAAATCAAAAACGTATAGCACACACAGTGTAGTCTGATTAATGAATGATTGACTCTAATGATTCAATTCATTTTAATGAATCAAAAACATGTAGTGCAAGCTTTGTATTTCAATTCAACCAACAAGGATTCAGTTCTTATTAGTGAATCAGTACATGTAGAACAACCAGTAGTCTGATTCCAGACCAAATGACTCTAATGATTTGCCACTTTTCAGTGAATCAAAAACATACAGCGCAACCAGTGTAGTCTAATTGCAGAATGAATAACTGTAATGATTCGGTTCTTTTTAGTGATTCAAAAACATACAGTGCAACCAGTTTAGTCCAATTCCAAAACAAATGACTCTAATGTTTTGATTCTTTTTGATTAATCAAAAACGTGTAAGCATTGTAGTCTGATTCGACTGAGTCTAATGATTTGGTTGTTATTAGTGAATTAATACATAATAATGACTCTAATAGTTCGATTTTTTTTTTTTTAATGAATCAAAAATATATAGTGCAACAAGTGTTGTCTAATTCAAGACCAAATGACTCTAATGATTTGCCACTGTTCAGTAAATTAAAAAACATACAGCACTACCAGTGTAGTTTGATTAAAGAAAGAATGACTTAAATGATTCAGTTCTTTTAAGCAAATTAAAAACATACAGTGCAACCAATTTAGTCTAATTCCAATCATTCCAAAACAAATGACTCTAATGATTAAATTCTTTTTCATGAATCAAAAACATATAGTGCAAGCACTGTAGTCTAATTTGACTGACTCTAATGGTGTGGTTGTTATTAGTGAATCAATACATTTAGCACAACTAGAGCAGTCTGATTCTAAAACAGTTTACTCTAATGATTCGATTATTTTTAGTGAATCAAAAACATACAGCGCAATACGTGTTGCCTGATTCAAGACCAAATTACTCTAATGATTTGGCACTTTTCAGTGAATCAAAAACATGCAGTGCTAGTGTAAAACATGCTACAACTAGTGTAGTCTAATTACAGAATGAATGACTCTAATGATTCAGTACTTTCTAGTAAATCAAAAACATACAATGCAATTCGACTGACTTTAATGACTGATTGTTATTAGTGAATCAATACATTTAGCAAAACTAGAGTAGTCTAAAACGAATGACTCTAATAATTTAATCCTTTAATGAATCAAAAATATATAGTGCAAGCATTTTGGTCCAATTCGACTGACTCTAAAGATTCAATTGTTGTTAGTGAATCAATACATTTAGCACAACTAGAGTAGTCTGATTCGAAAATGCATGACTCTGATAATTTGATTCTTTTTAGTGAATCAAAAATATGACAAAAATATATGACAAGTGTTGTCTAATTCCAGACCAAATTACTCTAATGATTTGCCACTTTTCAGTAAATCAAAAATATATAGTGTAAGCATTTTGGTCTGATTCGACTGACTCTAAAGATTCGGTTGTTGTTAGTGAATCAATACATTTAGCACAACTAGAGTAGTCTAATTCCAAAACAAATGACTCTAATGATTTGATTCTTTTTAGTGAATTAAAAACATACAGTGCAACCAGTTTAGTCTAATTCCAATAGTTCCAAAATAAATGACTCTAATGATGCAATTCTTTTTCATTAATCAAAAACATATAATGCAAGTACTGTAGTCCAGTTTGAATGACTTTAATGATTTGTTTGTTATCAGTGAATCAATACATTAAGCACAACTAGAGTAGTCTTATTCCAAAACAAATTACTCAAATGATTCAACATTTTTTTTAGTGAATCAAAAACAAATCATTCAACAAATGTTGTCTGATTCCAGACCAGATCACTCTAATGATTTGCCACTTTTCAGAGAATCAAAAACATGCAGTGCAACTAGTGTAGACTGATTACAAAATTAATGACTCTACTAATTCAATTATTTTTCAAGAATCAAAAACACATGTAGTGCAAGCATTGTAATCTGATTTGACTGACTCTAATGATGTGGTTGTTATCAGTGAATCAATACATTTAGCACAACTAGAGTAGTCTGATTCTAAAATGCATGACTCTAATGATTTGATTCTTTTTAGTTAATAAAAAACATATAGCACAACAAGTGTTGTCTGATTCCAGATCAAATGACTAATGATTTGGCACTTTTCAGTTAATCAAAAACATACATTGCAACCAGTGTATTCTGATTACTAAATGAATGACTCTAATGATTCAGTTCTTTTTAGTGAATCAAAAACATAAAGTGCAACCAGTGTAGTCCAATTCCAAAAAGAATGACTATAATGATTCAGTTCTTTTTAATTAATCAAAAACACATAGTGCAAGCATTACAGTGCGATTTGACTGACTCTAATGATTCGGTTCTTTTAGTGAATTTAGTGAATCAGTGTAGTCTGATTCCTGGCTGAATGACTCTTGGGAGCAGGATCTTTTTGGTGAATCAAACTTAAATCAGTGTAGTTACTGCCTGATTCTTTATTTGACAACATGTAGTTAGAAATACACATTACGTGTTTTGTCACTATTTTTTTTTTTTTAAATTTTAATATTAATTAATAAAAAAAATTGATACTAGATGTGTATTTAGTATTGTTAATATATAGTTAAGGACAATTATTGGACTGCATACATGCCACCTTTAAAAGTCTCTGTGTAAACACACCTTTTGCATGAGTTGTGTTACTGTATTTATTGATTTATTATTAAGCAAATAATTCATTATTGAAGGTATATCATCTTTTGGCAAGGAAAGTGTCAGAAATGAGGTGATTGATGCATGCATTATTATTAAGTCAAGACCTGGTTTGCCTTAAAATACAATCTCAATTACCCAGCTTACCAGCACTTCCACACACTCCTGCACATACACACACATACTCCGCCACTTAAACCAGTTTAAATAAAGTCAGATTATTATCAGCAGGTAGAGAATGGGCGTTTTTGTTGAGCGTGGATCCGTTTACTAAGCCAATCTGTTAAAGCTGACCTGCTGGGAAGCCTTCAAAAGCCACAATTTATTTTCCTTGCAAGTTACTAATTGACCAGGCCTGTTGATGGGGATGCATGGGAGTCATATGTGACTACGGCAATGGATGAGGGCTCCATTTGCAACCATTTAACGTGTGGCCAATGCTTGTGAAGCACACGCAGAGTGTGCGGCTTGAACAAATAAGACCTGACAGCATCCTCGCCTTCTCACTATCACCAGTTAAAATGTGGTTTGCTTTGTGTCGATGACAGGGACAAATGCAGGAATGAGGTTTTGCCTCACTGCGGCTGAGGACTTTGAACTAATACAATTTCCTGCTATGATTATTGTATATTTTCGGGGACTGGTAATTCTTACCGTACCGCCACACAGAAGCGTATCCCACAGTGCAATTCAGATGCTCCACTTCAGAGCACGATGTAAAGTTTGTGAACTGCATACAACCTCACGATGACTAACGAAATTGCTTCAAGCAAGCATTAATTGGACTAGCAGAGGTGAAAGTTCATGCAAGAAGGATTGAAGTGTTTTGCAGGAGTGATTTATTTTAGATTTTATTTCTGAGTAGTTTTGTTATTGCTGCCATTGGCAAAAATGATGTCAGTCCAGCCCTGGGTATTTGCTTTTTAGGAGTCAGACCTTAGATTGATTGGTTTAGCATTATGTAATCAGGCACAATGAAAGAAAGGACAACATTGTTAAGTCTTAGTGTGTTTTCCTTGTGGGAAACCTTTGTCCTTCGGAAGGTGCGTCAGACTTTCAGCTGAGCCTATGGAAAAATATGAAAGGCCAAGAGTAGGGCAAGGGAGGATGAACTTTGGCCTAGATGTTTGTACGAACCGCAAACATCCACTGGGAGTCAGCCTAATATTTTCTGAAAGCTTCTTGTGTGTCAATGTGCACAGGTGACTTCAGGTGTTGGTAACCAAGCTCCTCTTATTTAGTAACTCACTGCTGTTTAAAAAATAAAAAATTATGTTATTTACTCACCCTCATGTCATTACAGACCTATATGAATTTCTTTCATTAGTGGAGTACAGACAAAAGGAGCCGTTTCGACAGCTCTAATTTCCAAAACAAATGACTCTAATGATTCAGTTCTTCTTAATAAATCAAAAACATGTAGTTCAACAAGTGTAGTCCGATTACTGAACAAATGACTCTAATGATTCAGATCGTTTTAGTGAATCAGAAACATACAGTGCAACCAGTGTAGTCTGATTACTGAACAAATGACTCTAATGATCCAGATCGTTTTAGTAAATCAGAAACATACTGGTCTGATTACTGAAAAATGACTCTAATGATTCAGATCGTTTTAGTGAATCAGAAACATACAGTGCGACTTGTGTAGTCCGATAGCTAAACAAATGACTCTAATGATTCAGATTGTTTTAGTGAATCAGAAACATAAAGTGCAACCAGTGTAGTCTGATTACTGAACAAATGACTCTGATTCAGATCATTTTAGTAAATCAGAAACATACTGGTCTGATTACTGAACAAATGACTCTAATGATCCAGATCGTTTTAGTAAATCAGAAACATACTGGTCTGATTACTGAAAAATGACTCTAATGATTCAGATCGTTTTAGTGAATCAGAAACATAAAGTGCAACCAGTGTAGTCTGATTACTGAACAAATGACTTTACTGATTCAGATCTTTTTAGTGAATCAGAAACATGCTGGTCTGATTACTGAACAAATGACTCTAATGATTCAGATCGTTTTAGTAAATCAGAAACATACTGGTCTGATTACTGAAAAATGACTCTAATGATTCAGATCGTTTTAGTGAATCAGAAACATACAGTGCGACTTGTGTAGTCCGATAGCTAAACAAATGACTCTAATGATTCAGATTGTTTTAGTGAATCAGAAACATAAAGTGCAACCAGTGTAGTCTGATTACTGAACAAATGACTCTGATTCAGATCATTTTAGTAAATCAGAAACATACTGGTCTGATTACTGAACAAATGACTCTAATGATTCACATTGTTTTAGTGAATCAGAAACATACAGTGCAACTTGTATAGTCCGATAGCTAAACAAATGACTCTACTGATTCAGATTGTTTTAGTGAATCAGAAACATAAAATGCAACCAGTGTAGTCTGATTACTGAACAAATGACTTTACTGATTCAGATCTTTTTAGTGAATCAGAAACATACTGGTCTGATTACTGAACAAATGACTCTAATGATTCAGATCGTTTTAGTGAATCAGAAACATACAGTGCAACTTGTGTAGTCCGATAGCTAAACAAATGACTCTAATGATTCAGATCTTTTTAGCGAATCAGAAACATACATTGCAAGCATTGCATTCCGATTACTGAACAAATGACTCTAATGACTCATGTTGTTTTAGTGAATCAGAAACACAAAGTGCAACCAGTGTAGTCTGATTACTGAACAAATGACTCTAATGGCTCTAATCGTTTTAGTGAATCAGAAACATACTAATTTGATTACTGAACAAATCACTCTACTGATTCAGATCGTTTTAGTGAATCAGAAACATACAGTATAGTCCATTTCCAAAACAAATGACTCTAATGATTTGGATCTTTTTAATGAATCAAAAACATATAGTTCAAGAAGGGTAGTCCATTTAAATAACGATTGACTCTAAAAATGTAGTTCTTTCTAGTGAATCAAATAAATTTAACACGACCATTGTAATTCCGACTCCCGACCCAAGGACTCTTCTGAGCTCGATTTGTTTTGGTGAATCAAACTTCAGTACTCACTGACTCAGTAACTACATTATTCATATGACAACATGTAGTTAAAAATGCATACTACCCCTTTTAACAATTTGCACAATCAGCCATCATAAAAGAAATTATGACGAGAGTGTTTTTATTTCCCCAATGACGTTTAAAAGTGATTGTCGGTACTTTATGGACTCTTGTCCATAAAGCCTAGTTGTCAAACTCTCATTTTAAAAGCCCACCTCGCCCAAGTTTAGAGTGCACTTATTGACCTCAAAAGTTGCGATTCTCTTTATCCGTCCCACCCAAGGACAGCTCGGCCCAGCAGATGTTATGGATCTGGAAGCCTTAGCCGTGCCAGTCGCGTGCCAACCTCGCTGGCCGTGCCACCGAAATGGGCATTTGGGGTGCGTCTGGCACCGTTGCCTAGTTCTGGCCAATTTTTTTCTGCTTTTTAATTCAAATTCTCATTAAATAATTATTTTAAACCACCTCCCTCCCCGTCCCGTCCCTCCTGTTACCCGGGTGCATGCAAATAGGGCCGGAGGTATGTGTTAGTTATCTTCTCACTGGAGACATGCCCTTGTTGCTTCATATAGCTCAGCTCTGAAGCACCGGCCATTGATAAGGCTAATGTCTCTGATAGCCACTGCGCTTTCAAGTCGCCCGCACAAAACAGCCGGTATCCTTTCATGTTGTTTTCCCAAGCCAAGGACAGACAAGCCTCCCAGCGGGACTGAACTGGCTAATCAGTAATCGCTAACCTGTTGAGTACAGCACTGCTTCATATAGACTGATTCTTTCTCATTTACTCTATATCTTCCGATCGTTCATTTCACTCTCACTTTCGTGCTTTAGAGAACTTAGGTTTTGAAAGGGCAACGCATCGCTAGCTATTCATTTGGGAGGAGTATCATCCTCGTCCACATCTTTGCTTCTGCCACCTGTTCCGTCTCCTACCCCTCCTTCCCCTCATTTTTTCCGTCTCTTCTTCCATCTCTTCCATTTTATTTGGTCTCTCCGGTCCAGCCATATAGCAACTGTTGGTCTCTGAAGATGAGGGTCAGCGGGACGCAGCGCAGACAGGGATGAGCATCACACAGCAGACACATGGTGCTAAATTAAAACATTAGTACCACTTTATGACTTTATTTAACGTACGCCAAAGAAAACTGATTACACGTCTGCTTCGCAACAAAAGGGGAGTTGTCCGCGCGGTCTGGGTTTCTTTTTTGGATTTGAGGGTTTTATCCATTTCAGAAATGGACTTGATGAACCCTGCGGTGTCAAGCTGCGTGCCGTGCCATTAAAGCGCTCCCCAGATCAGCTGGCTGATTTTCTTGATGATAATCCAGGGTGTTCATGATTTATTCTGTTGCTGGGTGGAAACCTAGCTACAGACAACATCTGCATCAGAATCCCACCCACAGTTACGGTCATATGGTCGTATCATCATACGGATTGTCCAAACTAAAGTCTAATGTACTCGTCCAAGTCAAGCCAACGCACTTTGCACAGATAATGGCCAAGAGACTATCTCATATATCACTGACGCTAAGTATTTTTAATGTAGTGTTTCCAAACTTTTGGAAACCTGTTTGAAAACAGTCATTGTTTCTTCATCTATATGTATGCAGCCAATAAGCTCGCTGCTCAACATTTAAGTACTCAGCAAGTGCTTGCTGTAACAGTTGTAGTGTGCTTTAGAAACCTTCCACCTCCCTCAGCTCCACCTGTATAGATTTCATATATGTTATATATGGGGGTTATTTCATATTATAGCTAAGTAGATTTTATTACGAATTTTATTTGAATTTCTCTTCAAATTAAATTAAATTACTGAACTGAGAAGAGTTGTAGACTTGTGTGACTTAATATAACGTAAATGATGTCTCTTATTTAAATATGTAGTAGAAAACCCATGAAAGATTTACGTTATTACAAAAATCCACATTGTTTTATACATATTTTGGACTATGGGGGGCGCCATTAATTCAATGATGTTAAATGTTGCACTCGATGAGCTACTGCCGCTACCTGTTGCTGTTTTTACTGCAGCACAACTTGGAAAATAAAATACTGATACCATGATCACAGTTACGGAAAGAGCTTACAGGTGGCAATGGATATAAACATAGGTTTAAACCAAATGCTGTACCATTGATTTTTTTCCCTACAAGGAGTCTAAACGCTCCTCGATATGGAGTGAAAAGCGCACTGAGAAACTCCTTTAGTGGCTGCAGCGTCATGACAAGCGTCGGCATGTTTACATCCTGCCAGGATGGCATCTAGCATTTCTTGTCTCTGCCATTTGTAAGCTCTTTCAGTAGCTGTGGTCTACTAAAAGCCTCAAAGGCATCAGGCCTAAAGTGAAGAGAACAAACACGTGGGTCTTTAAGAAGTTTTATTTGTCCACAGGCATCTACCTATTCTTTTCTCCTCTTCTTATCACTTCTCATGTTGAGCTTCGATTTAAAAAAATTACAAGCAAAAGCTGCACAATGTGGCATCGTATCAGTATCTTACAGAGTTACAGAGTTGTGTTGTGGTAAAAACAGCAACAGGTAGTGCCAGTAGCTCATAGAGTGCAACCATTTCACGTCATCAAATTAATGGTGCCACCCATAAAATATCTATTAAATGATGTAGATTTTTTAAAATGACGTAAAATCTTTCATGGGTTTCTACTACATATGACTTAATTTACATATTAAGCCATACAACTCTTAATACCCATGGTTCCCTTTACAGCTTTGTAGCTACTTTTAACATTTCTTTACATAAACTTTCATTATTCTGTGATATACAGAAGACTGTAGAACAGTCCATACAATGAAAGTTGGGACCACATTGATTGGACCCCATTTCACTGTATGGACAAAAAACATTTGTCAGAATGTTTTTTATGTTCTACAAAAGAAAAAAGTCATTCAAATTTGGAACAAGATGATGACAGAGTTTCCATTTTTTGGTGAACTATCCCTGTGAGTCTCCTGAGCTATGAAAGAGCAAACTCTGGAAACTAATATTTTCCTCTGGTTAGTCAGGCACATGGATACTATTGTTGTACTTCAGATGCAATAAAGACCTGTTGATATGTGTGACAGAAAGCAGTGTTGGGTGTGTTTGCTGTACATGACCTATGCAAACCAGCGTTGCAGTTCTCTCTCTCATTTTCTGTTTTGAAATAAAAACATTGACCCATATGTGGAACCCACCTCTTCTGGGATCAGAGGTCATGGAAGCGGTTGGCTGTTTGTAGTTGCTTGCCAGCGGCAAACAGCAAGTCAGCAAACCCAGGGCAAAGGGCAACTATGACAGCTCTTAAACTAATGGAAAATCGGAAGATGCTTCCTTTTAGGGCTTGGCACTCATTGCCAATAATCTGATAGTCCTATTTTTGGCCTTAGATCTCTCCTGTACCTTTCACCCTGATTGTATGATTTCATCCTGCGTGATTATTGTGTTTGTTTTCCAAACCTGAATGAATATTTTTAGCTGTTTCAAGGACTGATGCATTAGCCTTTATACTCATAAAACGAAAACGTATTTCATTAACCTGTCGCCTTCAACCTCTGACATTTAACAGACTACAGGTGTCCAGATTTAGCACAGGGCCAGTCCCGGATCTCACCTGAATTACTTCAAAGCTGCCTTGTTTGTCGGTCGTTTAAAACTGTTTCAGAATTATGATGTTATCTAGAAGAGGAAACTTTGAAGAGAAAAGCCACAGTTCTGACCAAAAATAGTGCAGAAAACCTATTTTATCACTTATACTCACAGTGATGTGTAATTTCCAAACTGATTCTACTAATTCTGACTAACAACATACTGTATTGAATAACAGTGTCGGGAATGGTGCTTCTAAAAGTAGCTTATAGTTACTACAGTTGAGGTCAAAAGTTTACATACACCTTGCAGAATCTGCAAATGTTCTTTATTTGAACAAAATAAGAGGGATCATACAAAATGCATGTTATTTTTTTATTTAGTACTGGCCTGAATAAGACATTTCACATATAAGACATTTACATATAGTACACAAGAGAAAATCAGGTCCCACAAATTCTTTGGTTTTTCAACATTTTTGTGTATTTGAACCCTTTCCAGCAATGACTGTATGATTTTCAGATTCATCTTATCACATTGAGGACAACTGAGGGGCTCTTATGCAACTAGTACAGAAGGTTCCAACGCTCACTGATGCTCCAAAATGAAATGCAATGCATTAAAAATTTGTAATAGTTGCATATGATTCTCTCAGTTGTCCTCAGTGTGAAAAAAAGGGTCTCAAAATCATACAGTCATTGCTGGAAAAGGTTCAAATACACAAAAGTGTTGAAAAACCAAAGAATTTGTGGGACCGGAGGGATTTTTCTGAAGAACAGCGGGCAGTTTAACTGTTCAGGACAAACAAGGGACTCATGAACAACAAACAAACAAATAAAAAAAACACACAGTGGATCATTCAGGTAACAACACAGTATTAAGAATCAAGCGTATGTAAACTTTTTTTATAAATTCAACTATTATTCACTATTAGTCAGTACTAAGTAAAAAAAATAACATGCATTTTGTATGATCCCTCTTATTTGGTAAAGTAATTAACATTTTAGAGATATTGCAAGGTGTTTGTAAACTTTTGACCTCAACTGTATTTATGATAAGTAATGTGCTTGCAATGAAATATAGTTGCATATCATGACTGTTTACCGCAATATACATATATACAGCAAAATTTGGCATGTATTGTACCTGATATATATCTAAAATAACCAATATAGAATCTAATCAAATTGAATCAGAAATCAAATTGCAAGCTTATGAAGCATAATTGAATCGAATTGTGAACGTTGTGTCAAAACCCAGCCCTCCAACCTGTTGACATCTAAAAAGTTTAGTTGTCACCTCACAAGAGCTTCCACATGCCCTGCTATCAGGTTTAGTGTCTACTTGTATGTTTTCTGAAAACATGCCAGTGTTCTTTCTCTTGCCTCTGGAATTCTTTATCTGTTTGTCAGGAAGTTGTGTTACCAGGGTTTATTCATTCACAGCTCATGTCATGTGTTTGAGGAAATGGCTTGAGCATTGAAACATTGTATTATCTCATTTTTACCCCTCAGGACATCCCTTATAGAACTGACCACAGCACACAAGCCAGAGATAACACTATGGCTGATTTAGAAGAATAGCAGTTTGCTATTTTCTTCCCTTTTACATGCAGGCAATACTGTGGCCTCCTCTTTTTCTCTCTAGTGAGTTCACATGCAGTTTGACACTTTGATGAATTTGATTTAAATTGTGAGAAAAGACAGTTTTGTGGTTTGGATTTCAAAACACATCCCCCGCTCGCATGGAGTCCCTGCTGAATCCAAAGAATTCAAAATTATTGCTAATTCATTTCAACTGTGCTTGAAAATATTTGGATCGAGAATGGAGTACACAACGATTGGCTGAGTGTTTACAGGTAGTCTTGACTTTTTAATGCGTAATGGGCTCCTTTAAGCATCCGTATCCTCGAGGTTCCTCCCCAAATCATGATGGAAGAGCTGGCAACGGCTCTGTAGCGGAGCTCTTACAGTCATCAAGTGATTTTCAACACTTCCTTCAAGCTCCAGTGCATTGCACAACAAAAACCAAAACACAGGCTCTGGCCAACTCCTAGATGTGTTCCAAAAAGAGCATCCTAAGGAAAAAGAGGAATGGAACTAATTTAGAGCAGAGGAAGTCATGGTTTTGGTCATGGTTTTAAATGGAGACGTGCTCTAGGAAGTGCTATTTTCTACCCAATTGCATTGCGTTGGGATATTACTCCCTAAATAAGGAATAAGTGGCTCCAAGAAAATGTTTTTTTTTTTTTCTATTTGATTGAAAGTCGGTATGTCTCTTTTGGCAGAGTTCAAGCTGATTGAAAGTTACAACAGTGGTTTGGCGAAGTACAATTGAGCTTTTTTCCAAACCTAGAGTGAGCATTTTAAGAAATTTTATTTATACTTTCTTCTAAGATCAGTGTTATTGTAGCATCCCTGAGATACTATTCGTTTTTAATAATATTGTAAATTAGTTTTTATTTTTATATTTTTCATTTTAACTTAAGTTCAAGTTTTAGTAATTCTATTGTGTTTTTATTCGTTTTTTTGGCAACACTTTACAATAAGGTGTATTTGTTAGCATTAGTTAATGTATTAACTAACACGAACAAACAATGAACAATACATTTATTTCACTATTTATTAATCTTTGTTAATGTTAATAAAAATACAGTCATTCATTGATTGTTCATGTTAGTTCACAGTGCATTAACTAATGTTACAAACACAACAATGACTTATTAAAAAATAATATTATTATTAAAAATAATAAGTGCTGAAGATTAATAAATGCTATAGAAGTATTGTTCATTCTTAGTTCATGTTAACTAATGTAATTAACTAATGGTAACTAATAAACCTTATTGTAAAATGTTACCTTTTTATGTCTTTTGAAAATAATTGTAAATAAAACAGATTATTGGAGTACATTTTACAAGAAAAAAATATTTCAGTGTTTCTAAATTGTAAAATATCATGTTTAATTTAACGTGTTAGTTGTTGTTTCTTTGTAATTAATTGTAAAATTTACTAGCAATTTCTGAGTGAAAACCGTTTCTACTACAAATAGTTTTCAGTGTAGATTTTATTCATTTTTATTTCATTTTTATTTTTTTTAGTACATCAAGTTAAACTAAATGAAAATGGTAAATGTTACTTTGGCATAGACTTTTATATAGAGTTTATTTTATTTTAGGTAACGGAAATGTTCTTTTTTTTTTTTTCGAAACATTAATGCTTTACCATTCAGCGAGAACACATTAAAGTGAATATAATTAACAATAAATTGCTCAAAGAATCTAAAAAAAATGCATCAGAGTTGCTAAAATATAAGGCACAAACATTAAAAGATTGATAATAATAAGAAATGTTTTTGAGCAGCAAATCAGCATATTAGAATGATTTCTGAAGGATCATTTGACTAAAAATTCTAAATCATTGGAGCTAAAAATTCAGCTTTGCATCAGAGGAGAAAATGTAATAAATTAAAATTATTTAAAATATATTCAAATAGATTTTTTAAAATTACGTTTAAATATTACTTAAATTCTTTAAATATTATGTACAAATATTTCACAATATTACTGTTTTTACAGTATTTTTAGTGTCTTCACAAAGAGGGCATTTGTATAATACATCGCGACAACCCCAGGTGTTTTCAGGTTTTTGAGTGCTATTGTTAGCATAATGCTAACATTACAATTTTTGTATTTTACATAATTATTGTTGTTGTTTGCATGTGCTATTTGTGATATAGTAGGTTTGTAATGATCTGTTTCAGCTTCAAATCCATCACTGTCTCTATACGTAAAACGTTTTTTAAATCCTAAATTAAACTCACCAACATTTGGAGATGATTGAAGCTAGATTAAAAGAGCTGCATTTTACAGGACGTGTGTAAAATAAAGCTCCTGTTTCATGGTTTGACACCACAAAACAGGAGACAGTAACACCTCCAGACATTATGCTCTGGAGTAGCTTTGAGGGGCTCAGGGGCCACTTCCGGCCAGCTCATTTTAGAGGAGCGCTACCTCTTTTTTCCCATGCGCCACTGCCGGGTAGGTAACCAGATGCAGATGGTACCTGTTACCAGCACAAACCTCGCTTGTTTTCCTTTGTTTGAGTCGAACCCCGCCGGTGGTAAAGGGGGAGCGCGGATCAGACGTGCGTAAGCCGAAGGTAGCGAGTTTGAGAGGATGGGGTCTTTATCAGATGGCAGGATGTGGGGGAACAATATCCTACCTGCTTAAGGATGTGGATGAAATCCGAAAAATGAGAGATAGTACAGCTTTAGTCACATTATTATTTGTATTTTTTTTTTTTTTACCACAGCAACTTTAGTACAACTGACATTGTATATATTAGCTTCACAATGTGAACATTAACAAGCTAAATTATGGTGTTACTCCTAAAAATAGCTAGTTGTTTATTGAACTTTTGTTTTTCTCACTTCCATTTGGAATTATAATAAAGTTTTCTGTGGTGTCACAATTTGTTGGCATAAAGCAAACACAGCATAATACAGTATGTGATTTGTTCATGTCTTTCTTCTTTCAAAATTAAGGTTATTGAGGAAAACATTTCCATATAGTGGACTTAAGTGGTGGCCAGCGGGTTAAAGGTCCAAATTAGGGCTGTCACTAACGATTATTATGGTAATACAGTAATCTGTCGATTATTCTGACAATTAATTTGTCTTTAAAATGACTTAAAATACATATATAATAGCAATGAGGCAATAATAATTAAAAAGCAAGTAATCATATAGTTTTACTAAACAAAACTGTTAAAATAACTCTTTATAATGTATTATAAACAATAGAGCTAACGTACATTATGCATTATAACAAATGCCGAGTGCGTCAACGACCTGACGATTGTTTTTACAATTCACAGCACGATCTAATCCTTGTTTAATATACACTCAACAAGATTCAATTCAAATGTCCACTTAATCTTTACTATTTGGCCATTTCTTTATGATAGAAAAACTACAGCCACTGTTATTTTTTAAATATATGAACATCAATACGTGTAAACTCAGAGTGAGGGTTTACACTTTTATTTTGAAATCGTGATGAACATTTAGCATACTGAAGAGGGCAATGATGTATTCTCTTTTGTTTGCGTAAGTTTATAAATGATTCACAGCATAAATGACTCACAACAACATGCAGAGATGGAGTTTGAGACGCTCCACATATGTAAACGATAATAAAATGATAATAGCATTTACTTTGAATGGAGCCACTCTGACTAACACATAGGTAACTTACACGCATGTAAATAATTAAAGCGCATTTATTAAACCTGCATCACATTTATTTATTAAATTGAATCGTAGCTTGTGAATTCTTAAACGATTAGTTCACTTCCAGAACAAAAATGTACACATAATTTACTCACCCCCTTGTCATCCAAGATGTTCATGTCTTACTTTCTTCAGTCGTAAAGAAATTGTTTTTTTGAGGAAAATATTTTAGGAATGTTCTCCATAGAGTGGACTTCAATGGTGCCTGCCAGTTTGAACTTCCAAAATGCAGTTTAAATGCAGCTTCAAAGGGCTCTAAACGATCCCAGCGGAGAAAGAAGGGTCTTATCTAATGAAACGATTGGTTATTTTCCTAAAAAAATGAACAGTTTATACACTTTTTAACCTCAAAGGCTTATCTTGTCTAGCTCTGCAATGTGCATGCATACTCTGTGCACTCCGGTTCAGTACAGTTAGGGTTATTGAAAAACTCCCATCTCTTTTTCTCCTCTAACTTTAAAATCGTCCTACATTGCTGCAGAAGTACTGACCCAGTGTTTACAAAGTGAACGTGCAAAGAAGCTCAAACGCACTTTAATAAAAAGGTTAAACAACGATGTAGGACGATGTTGAAACTGTAGGAGAAAAGGAGATGGGAGTTTTTCGACATATCCTAACTGTCTTGAACCGAATACACAGAATATATATGCAAGCACATCGCAGAGATAGACAAGACAAACATTTGTGGTTAAAAAGTGTATAATTGTTTTTTTTTTTTGAAAATAACCGATCGTTTTGCTAGGTAAGACCCTTCTTCCTTGGCTGGGATCATTAAGAGCTTTTTGAAGCTGCATTTAAACTGCATTTTGGAAATTCAAACTCACGGGCACCATAGAAGTCCACTATATGGAGAACATTCCTTAAATGTTTTCCTTAAAAAACATAATTCCTTTACGACTGAAGAAAGAAAATCATGAACATCTTCAGTGACAAGGGGGTGAATAAATTATGCTTTATTATGATCTTTGAATTGGTCTTATATGTGGAATGAACCACGTCCGGTAGGGAACCTACCCTAATTACTCGACATGGGCAAAATGCAATTTTTTTAAATCTAATACTAATAGAATCGAGGAATCAGTGCAGCCTTAGTCCAATGCAGCTTCAAAGGGCTCTACATGATCCCAGCTGAGGAATAAGTGTCTTTTCTAGTGAAATAATCAGTCATTTTCTAAAAAAAAAAAACCCAAATGTATATACTTTTTAACCACAAATGCTCATCTTGCACTAGCTCAGCTTCACGCATTACGTAGTCACGTTGGAAAGGTCATGTGTGACGTAGGCAGAAGTACAATGATGTTGGACAGTTTTGAAGTTGGAGGAGAAAATGAGATTTATCACCCTACGCTACCTTTTTGAACCGGAGTACACAGACAAAGTGTGTGATGTTTCCAGCATGATTACATAATGTGTGAAGTCATTGCAGAACTAGTGCAAGATGAGCATTTATGGTTAAAAAGTATATACATTTGGGTTTTTTTAGAAAATGATAAATTGGTTTGCTTGATAAGTCCATTATTCCTCGGCTGGGATCATGTAGAGCCTTTTGAAGCTGCAATGAATCTGCCATTTGGACCTTCAACCTGTTGATCCCCATTGAAGTCCACTATTTGGAGAAAAATCTTTGCATGTTTTCCTCAAAAAACCTTCATTTATTTTTGTCTGAAGAACGAATGACATGAACATCTTGGATGACATGGGGTAAATGATCAGGAAAGTTTTATTCTAGAAATGCACTTATCCTTTAATAATTCATTAAATACATAAAAAAAACATTATAAAATGTATGTATAAATTCAAGAAACAATCTGTTACTAAACTTGCTGGACTATATCAAGGTCAGTTTTGTGCTATAACTATTGCTATAATAAGCATCTTGAAGGCGAATGTGACATCTCATCTGCACACTGGACTTTTTCCTGAAGTGACATGGGGCATTTTAATGAATCAGATTCACCAGAGAAGAAGTGTTTAGTGGGAAGTTTAAAGAGTTGTGAAGTCGTGTTTTTAGATAGATCGGTTTTACAAGTGAAGTTCCCCCACCATTCATTTAATTTGTTAATGAATCACACGCATGCTGTTGTGTTATATATAATATCCAAGAATATGTTTGGTTTTTAAAAAAACCAAATCTTCAGTGAAGACGCATTTCAGTAATCAAAAGTGACAGTAAAGACATTAAAAATGTCGCAAAAGATTTCTATTTCTTGCTGCTTGTATCACAGATCCATAAAAGTATTAAGCACAAATTACTGGTAATAATACGACATATTTCTTGAACAGCAAATCAGCATATTAGAATGATTTCTGAAGGATCATGCAACACTGAAGACTGGAGTAATGATGCTGAAAATTCAGCTTTGCATCAGAAGAAAAAATTCAACTTTAAAATATGTCGAAACATAAACCTGTCATTTTAAACTGTCATAATATTTTACAATATAATAATCTAACAATTGCAGCATGAGAAATTTCATTCAAAAACATTAACATGTTGTACCAACTCCAAACTTTTGAAAGGTAGCATATACATAAAAAATAAAGTTAGGCTGCCAAACTGCCAAATCGTGTTCAAAGCTCATTAGAGCTCCGCATTCTGCCAAACAAATCCAATAAGCTAAATGAAAATGAGCTGTTCAGATCCTCCAGCTGTCAGACTCGTTCTTAGTTCCGCTGAAGTAATCGATGCTCGACCTACTTGAATTTCACTGATCGTTTACAGTAACCTATAGGGGTTACCGTCTCTGCCCTCCTTTTCCAGTGGTTTACAGTAGCCCTGAATGCGGCATGTGGCGTGTTTTGGACCGTGAATGTGTTTGCAGTGTTTTGCAGTGTTGTGTTTCCTTGTTGAGGTGGTCACGTTCCCTGTCCCCGGTTTTCTATTCATGCTGATAAGACTTTACCGCGGGCAGCTCGGGCTCTGGAGGGGGCGGCGGTGTGAAAGGGTGCCAGCGGAAATAACACGAGCGGTCCAGCCGATAAGATTACATGACCCTCACCTTTATCAGACCAGCCTGGGAAAAGCGCTGGGGGGGTCGATGAGTGTGATCTCAGCGTCTGTTCACAGAGCCGTGTGGTGTGGGAAGCCCAACCCGGCGCTACCATGAGAGATGACAGATAGTGGGAATCATGGGTAGTTGGTTGGTACTGAGCATGGATGGTACATGGATTTTAGTGTGGGAAAAATGAAGTTAAGTCATATTTATGAAGATGGTGTGGTGGCGAATGCATCATTAGTCTTGGTATTTGTTGTTACTGCGTTCAGGGGTCTTTAAGTATGATTATGTATCAGAAGCTCTCAAAATTTCCCTTGCCTTTCTTGCGTACATGCTTGAATCGTGCAGTTTCAAAATTATACTGTAAATGAAGAGTTCAGATGCAAAAGCCTCTATGTGCCATCTGACATTTTTTTCTAAAATCTGCATTTTTCTCAGGCTCTTCTCATATCATGTGTATGTTCAGTTATTTCACTTTAATGGCAATGAAAAGAACTTATTTATTGCCATTAAAGTGAAATTACTGAACCTACACTTAGAGGCTTTTGGATCTAAACTCTTCAAATGTGTTCTAAATTGTGTTTTATTTATTTATTGGCTCATTCAGTTGTCTAAACGTACATTTTAAATAATCTTACAACAAATTTAAATAATTATAACATTAAAATACAGTTAATATGTATTTTTTATAATTATGTGTACTGAGCTTGGTAGATTACTTACAAATTGTAATCCGTTACTGATTACAAATTACAAACAAAAATTGTAGTTAGTAATGTAATCCATTTAGGGCTGTCAATCGATTAATCGTGATTAATCGCATACGAAATAAAAGTTTAAGTTTGGCTAATATATGTGTGTATTGTGTGTAATTACTATGTATATATAAATACACACAAATGAAAGTATATATTTAAGAAAAATATGTGTTTATGTGCAAATGTTTTTATATATAATATAAATTCTATAAAAATTATAATAAATACATATACTTGTAAATATTTCTTAAATATATACATGAATGTGTTTGTATATATGTATACATAGTAATTACACACAGTACCCACACATATATAAGACAAACTCAAACTTTTGTTTTGTCTGCGATTAATCGTTTGACAGCCCTAAATTACAAATTTTAGATAATATAATTAGACTACTTTTAGATTACTTTTATATTACATTGACCTAACTCATTTATCACATTGATTTAAATAGGATAATCTTGTACTATATTGACATAAAAATGCAGAGAGTAAGAAAATATATTCCATTTGTTGTTATTAAACATTATATTATGTCAAGGTTTCCCAAATTGGTGTTTGTGAAAGAACTGCAGGGGGTTTAAGGGTTTAATGAAATTCTAATAATTAAATCATTAAACAAATAAATTAAAATAAATAATTTGAAATTCAATCAAAACAAAAAACTTACTAAAAAATAAAAGATTTTATTTGTTTAATATGTATGCATGTCATGTGACCATAACCAGTGTCAGAGAATAAATGAACATGCAATGTGAATTTATTTTAAAATCTCAGGGGTACTTAAATAAATATTAGGTTTTTTTTTGTCAGATGACAAAAAAAAATTGTGTGAATTTGTGCATTTTAATGTGTTTGAAAAAAAACAAAAGATAGAGTTTAAAATACTAAAGTACATTAGAAATATATATAGTACTAAAGTACATTAGAAATACATATAGTAAATTACATCTTAAAATATATTCAAATAGAAAATTATTTTAAATAGTAAAAATATTTCAAAATTTTACTGTTTTTGCTGTGCTTTGGATCAAATAAATGCAGGCTGGGTGAGCAGAAGAGACTTCTTTAAAAAAAAAACAGTAAAATACCCTACAGAGTAATAATTCAATTAATTTTGTCCACAAAACTTAAAAACTTTCTGAATGTATATTCATGGGCTATTTTAGAAAAGAAAATTTAGAAGATGAAAAAAGAGGAAATAGGGAGAGACAATAAATTATGAATATTTATTGCTATTGTGTAAATAATACGTAATCATGTAATCCATGAAAAAGTAACTGTAGTCTGATCCTGAGTATTTTATAATGTAATTTAATCTAATTAATTAGATAGACAGGTATATATAGACATCCTAAAACGAATAACAACTGTATTTTGTAACAAGATGATTTTCAAGAAATAGTGCTGACCTAATTAGGGAATTAACCTGTATTGGTCACTAAAATTTCTTCTTCAGCTCATGCACGTACATTCATCTTCCAATAATTATTCTTCACTTGTCACTCCTTTTCTCTTTCTTACATAGAAACACAAATGTACACACACACCCTTCCGATTTCTCACCCCTTCCTCCTTCAGTCACACGTACACACCCAATAATAATCATTTGTGCACCTTTCTTGTCATAGTGAAATTGTCACCTCCCTGTTCAATCACTTTTTCCTGTTTCTCTCTCAAAAAAAGTGGTCACCCATCCTCGTTCAATAAAAAGGCAACCTTTAACTGATAACAGACAACTGAGTAAACAATGACGGATAGCGCACTACCTCGAGTTGCCCATAGAGGGCGCAAACCAAACAAATCAAAGTGTCTTTGCTGAGCTGACTACTGCAAACAATTGAGAGACATAGACTGAATTTAGAATAGCGAACTAGCATATTACACTTGCTATTTATGTATTTATGTGACTGCATACTGAAAAACTGCACTGTGGACTTAACTCAGCCTGCTATTTTTAAAACAATTGTTGTCTACATTGTTGTCATATTAACAACATTATGTTTCAGGCTTAATTGTTTCACACACACACACACACACACACACACACATATATATATATATATATATATATATATATATATAAATATATATATATATACATATGTATGCATATGTATGTTGTTGGTCATATTCTGAGTATGAACCTACCCTAAATGCCTTAAGTGACCTGTGGTTCACTTGTCTCACCTGACAATGAAGTGGCATATCTTACATCATCACCTTGCATATTTTCATATGCAAATCAAAGTTCACTCTGGGCTATTTGCAGTTATTCCCTATTCCCAGCTATTATACTCTAGGGAATGTTCCTGTCATGTGAACAATCTTCTCTCATTTTGTGGGTCATAGGGCTTGCGGGGCATAGCTGACCTTTAACTGGCATGGTTTAGTCAGATGAGATGGATTCGACTATTTTGAGGCTAAAAATGGTGAAATTAAGCAAATTCCTCCGCCGAAATAGCATTGTAGAATGAATTCCAAGACACTGGAAATTAGGTTTGACTAAAGAGCAACTGAATGCCAGCGATTTACTTCATTAACAGGGGAAGGGTTTTACTGTGGGTTTGTTAAGCGTTGATGCTGTTTGATGTCGGAATGCTTTTTTTTATAGCGCATTATAAAACAGATTGATTCTGTCCTGGATGCTGATTGGTCAGCAGTCAGGCTGTACTAAAATATACAACATAGCTGTGATACTGATACTGTGTATATCCCTTCAAAGCACTCATAAATGCCGTAGTTAGCAATCTACTGTTTTATTAAAGGTTTTTATAAAAACACGCAGCGTAATCTTTCCAGGCCGACTGGAATACAGTCGCACTGATGCCAAGTAGCATAAAGGAGCTTTTCATGCAAATCAGGCTGAGATATAATGAAGTCAGCATACTGAAGAAGGGCAGAAAATAAAGGACTGACGGATGAGCCGGCCGGACGACAGGACCAGTTCTGGTTGGCATGTCCACTTAAATACCAGCCACTTCCTGTGCAGCTCTGGGCTTCAATGCTTCTGACTGTCAGGGCAGCTGAATGAGGCAGTGATTGTATGCATGTATGTGTGTACATGCTTTGCTTGTTTTTTGCGTGTACTCTGTCGCATAACAGCACGGCTTACGTCACAAATTGCATGGTGGATTCTTGAGCTGCCATTTGCATAAACAGATGTTTTAGGTATTCAGCTTTCTTTTTTTTCCATATTTGTGTTTTATCAAAATGTTAATAATTACAGAAATAGGCTGTTACACATTGAACTGTTGGTGACACTTTAGTATAGAGACATTAACTAGTTGCTTATTAGCATGCCTGTTATAAACATGGCCGTTTATCAGTACTTATAAAGCATGAACATATTCTACATCCAGTGTTGCCAAATTGGGCTACTTTCATACTGTTGCCGTGGATTGAAACTACCCCAATAACGTAACATTTAACCTCTGGAATGCTAATTTTACCAGAGCAACCCCACCACCAGAGTAACACGATTGGGCTACTTTTGGGCTAGTTTTGAGTAGCAATAGGGTGGGTTTTGTTGTGAAAACCTGGCAACCCTGTCTACATCCCTAATACTACACTCTCAGAAATAAAGGTACAAAAGCTGTCACTGGGGCGGTACATTTTTAAAAGGTACATGTTTGTACCTAAAGTGTCCATTTTGGTACCTTAAAGGTACATATTAGTACTTAAAATGTTCATATTAGAACCTTATAGGTACAAAAGTGTACCTTTTAAATATTGAAATATTATTACAATTCAAAATAACAGTTTTCTATTTTAATATATTGTAAAATATAATTTATTCCTGTCAAAACAAAACTTCATTTTCAGCAGCCATAACTTCAGTCTTTAGCATCACATGTTCCTTCGGAAATCATTCTAATATGCTGATTTGCTGCTTGAGACATTTCTTAATATTATATTATTTCCTAATATTACTTTAGTATTACATTTTCTGTTTCTTAATGTTTTGAGTAGTTTGGGCTAGTTTTGGGCTAGTTTTGAGTAGCAATTGGGCAGGTTTTGTTGTGAAAACCTGGCAACCCTGTCTACATCCCTAATCCTATACACTCTCAGAAATAAAGATACAAAAGCTGTCACTGGGGCGGTACCTTTTTATTAGAACCTAATAGGTACAAAAGTGTACCTTTTGAAAAGGTACCGCCCCAGTGACAGCTTTTGTACCTTTGTTTCTGAGAGTGTACCCAATACCTAAACTTAACAACTACTTTACTGTTAATAAGCAGCAAATTTGGAGTTTATTGAGGCATAAATTGTAGTTTATTGTTAGCGAGATTTGGACCTTAAAATAAGGTGTGACTGAACTTTTTTTTACTTTCTGCTTAAAAGTAAAAACAATATACCCTGCTTTGAACAGTAAATGTCTAATGTTTTTAAAGAAGTTCTCTTTTGTTCACCAAGCCTGCATTTTTTTTTTTTTTATTCGAAATACAACAAAGTAGTAATATTGTGAAATATTTTTACTATTTAAAATAACTGCTTCTTTTTGAATATATTTTAAAATGTAATTTATTCCTGTGATCAAAGCTAAATGTTCATTATTATTACTTCAGTCTTCACTGTCACATTCCTTCAGAAATCATTCTAATATGTTGATTTACTGTTCAAGAAACATTGTTATTATTATTATCAATATTTAACATTTTTTGTACATTTTTTCAGTATTCTTTGATGAATAGATCCAAAGATCAGCATTTATCTGAAATATAAAACCTTTGTAACATAAAACACTATACCATTCAAAAGCTTGAAGTCAGTATAATTTATTTCTTTTGGGTTTTTTTTTTTTGGGGGGGAAAGAAATTAAAGAAATTAATACTTTTTATTTGAAAAGGATGCTTTAAATTTATCAAAGACATAAAGACATTTATAATGTTACAAAATATTTCTATTTCAGATAAACGCTGTTCTTCTGAACTTTCTATTGATTAAAGAAACCTGAAAAAACTGTATTCACCTGCTTTCAACATAATAATAATAAATGTTTTTGAGCAGCAAATAAAAAAATTACAATGATTTCTGAAGGATCATGTGACTGGAATAATGATGCTAAAAATTCAGCTTTGAAATAACGGGAATAAATTACAGTTGAACAAATGTTAAAATAGAAAACAGTTATTTTAAATAGTAAAAATATTTCAAAATTTTACTGCTTTTGCTGTACTGGATCAAAAAAATGCAGGTGTGGTGAGCAGAAGAGCCTTCTTCAAAAACATTAAAAATTATAAAAACTTTAAAAAAAAAAACTTTAAAAATCAAAATCTTTTGACTGATAGTGTAAAACAGGTAATTGTGAGATGGAGTTTAAAATAAGAAGTACCTTAGTGAGATAAAAATGTACAAATACAAGAAATAAAGATGCAATTGTTAGTTACAAAGTTGCAAAGAAATAAAACTGCAATTCTGACATATAAAGTCACATTTAGAAGAAATAAAATTGTCCTTTTATTTATTTATTTATTTATTTTTTATTCTGAGAGAGAAGAAATGAATCTTTTAAACTCAAATCAAATTAGCATCTAAATATTAATTCATATCATGTTTGATTTGACTCATAAAGGGTCCAAGGTGATATTGGACATTAAAACCCCCATAATAATAAATTACAGTAAATAAAAAATTGTAATTGAGTTGTTAATAAAAAAAAAAAACAGAAGAGAAATAGGGAGTTAAGTAGACTTTGCAATTTTAAAGTTTTAAAGTAAAAATTTGTTTTTGAAAAAAGTCTCTTATGCCCAGTAAGGCTGCATTTATGTGATCACAAATGCAGTAAAGATGGTAAAAATGTGAAATATTTTTACAATTCAAAATAACAGTTTTCTATTTTAATATATTGTAAAATATAATTTATTCCTGTCAAAAACAAAACTTAATTTTCAGCAGCCATAACTTCAGTCTTTAGCATCACATGTTCCTTCGGAAATCATTCTAATATGCTGATTTGCTGCTCGAGACATGTCTTATTATTACATTATTTCCTAATATTACTTTAGTATTATGTTTTCTGCTTCTTAAGGTTGTAATGGAAACCAGAAATACATTTAATTGGAGGGTTCTTTGATGAATAGAAAGTTCAAAAGAACAGCATTAATTTAAAAATGAAATCTTTCTGACATTATAAATGTCTTTACTATCACTTTTGATCAATGTAATGCAACCTTGCTAAATAAAACCATTCATTTCTTTTTTTAAAAAAAGTCTGAACATTAGTGTAGTCTTGATCTGATACTGCCAATATAGCATCTGTCCAGTCCTCGTGCCAGTGCGCCCTGCCAAAACCACTGCCACACTGAAGCGGATCGAATCCGCGAAGGTGCTTGGTTTCCACAGGTGACAAATCTGGCAGCGCGCCGACGCTGTACTGGTGGGCCGGGAGGAGGCGTCCCACCGAGGACAGTTGTGGGTCGGCAGGAGTGTGCTGATAAGGAGAAAAGTGGGGGGTTATGGATTGGCCACAGCTGCAGGGGCGAGTGGTCAGCCCAACAGACAGCTGAAGGATAGAGAGGAAATGACTAAAATAAACTGCGTGTGATGTGTGCGGCCTCGTTCTGAGAGCGGCACTCCGCCACTGCCGCTAACACATCTGGCCCGCGAGACGCACACCCTGTTGACGTAACGGACATAAATATTTAAAACGCCACAAAGGTCGCAGAGTTGATTCCAAAAGTGTGAGAAAAGCTCGTACAGTGAGAGAAAATAGACTGCGCTTTGATACGTGAGTCAGCAGCTAAGGATATGCTAGTTAGCGTACTCGCAAACTGGAGTGATTTATATGATCTTCAGGTTACTGGGACTCCGTGGGAAAGGTTATAGGTTGTGGTTGTGTTTGCTTTATCATTGTCAACAAGTTCCACTCGACGCAAACCCGGAGCGCCGTGTGTCGTGCTGTCGGCCACTGTGCTGGGAAACACCTAGCATCTCCGAGCTGTTTGTTTAGCGAGTGGCTCGGCGACCTAGAAAAATGTCAAACCACTGTCCTTTTTCCTGCTGAAGGACAGGCAGTCCTCTGCTACCAGTCTCAAAATGAAACCGTGTACTGTATACAATTTCTAAATGTATGGCTCTCACTATGACGTGTTTACTGGTATATATGAGCAGTACATGTGTGCATCAGTGGTGAAAAGAACCTGCGGTGTCCAGAAACACTCAGAAAGCAGATAGAAAGTGGTATGAATTTATTGAGTCACCAAAAAAATTTTTTGGTCCATTGGCAGCATTGCTGCTCATTGGCATAAATTTGAACTCTGCTTATTTGCACAGCAACGATTGTCATTGTAGAGTCTGAAAACATGCCTTACACCTTTAAAAAAGAACTTTTCTACTTTCAGAACAACAATTTACAAAAAATGTACTCACCCCCTTGTCATCCAAGATGTTCACGTCTTTCTGTCTTTAGTCGTGAAGAAATGATGTCTTTTGAGGAAAGCATTTGAGGATTTTTCTCCATAGAGTGGACTTCATTGGTGCCCCCGATTTTGAACTTCCAAAATGTAGTTTAAATGCAGCTTCAAAGGGCTCTAAATGATCCCAGCTGAGAAAGAAGGGTCTTATCTAGCGAAACGATTGGTCATTTTTTTTGGAAAATAAAAATTTGTTTACTTTTTAAGCACAAAAGCTTGTGTAGTACAGGCTCTGGGATGCGCTTTCATGACACTACGTACTATTGAATCACGTCGAAAGGTCACGTGGAATGTAGGTGGAACTACAGATCCAGTGTTTACAAAGCAAATGCACAAAGACTATGGAAGTGCAAGTAAGTCAAATGCTGTTTAAACAAAAAGGTACAACGATGTCAGGCGATTCTGAAGTTGTAGGAGAAAATGAGACGGAGTTTTTTGCCATACTCTACCTTTTAGAGCTGGAGTACACAGACGATGAACTTAGACGTGATTCGTAGTGTTGTGGACGTGCATCCCAGAGCCTGTGCTACACAAGCTTTTGTGCTTAAAAAGTATTTTTATTTTTCAAAAAAAATGCCAGATCGTTTAACTAGATAAGACCCTTCTTCCTCGGCAGGGATCATTTAGAGCCCTTTGAAGCCGCATTTAAACTACATTTTGAAAGTTCAAAATCGGGGCACCGCCGAAGTCCATTATATGGAGAAAAATCCTGAAATGCTTTCCTCAAAAACCATAATTTTTCACGACTGAAAACAGAAAGACATAAACGTCTTGGATGACAAGGGGGTGAGTACATTATCTGTAAATAGTTGTTCTGGAAGTGGGCTTCTCCTTTAATTTTTGCTCAGATGTGATTTCTTTTGTACAGCTGCTTTTGTTGTTTTAAATATGGGCAGTATCAGATTTCCAGTGTGAACAGATAATGGTTCTGACCTGACCCGCATGCGCAAAAGAACAATAAGAACAGGGTTGCCAGGTTTTCACAACAAAATCTGCCCAATAGCTTGTCAAAACTAGTCGAAAAAACTAGCCTAATCATGTTCTAGGGGTCAATATCACATTAGTGAGGTCGCATCAATCCACAGAGTTGAAAAACAACCTGTGGCAACATAAAAAAAGTAGCCCAATTCCACAGGAAAACTGTGGACTTGGCAACACTTGTGCAGTGCATCGCCATACGGAAGTAAACACGAAGAACATAAAGTGATTATGCATTTATTTGTAGTGTGATCTACTGCCGAAGCCAGTGAAATTATATGCATGTAATATGAAAAGGGATGTGACAGAACAGAGCAGAGTTTTGAAACTTTTATGATACAAGCCCTCATTTTGGTTGTGGTTATGAGTTCTGGTACATCACTGTACTTCCACTGACTGCCTTTCGGAACTGTCTTGATAACTTTACGTGTGTGAAATACACGCTTTTTGTTTGAGTTCCCACGACGCAACAGCTAAAGTCTGTCTACACTGGACGCGACAAAGCAACCGTTTGAACTTTGTGAGCATATCATAAATAGAATGCGGTAGCAGTTTACTGTCGGGGATTCGTCGTGTCGTGTCGCATCTCTTCGCACCACGCCGCATCCAATGTAGACAGCAGACAGCATCAATTATTATAATGGGTCCTACTCTATTTTGTCGCATACGGTGTAGACACGGTGTTACAGCTCAGACATGCATTTTAGTCTGGGACGAGACTATGTAACTGTGAGTATGTGTTGCACAAGAAAGGTTTCTGCATATTATTATCATTATTTCTGTTTAAAAGAACAAGAATTATACTATACAATTCACACTGTACATAGGGTTAGCATTAGCATTTTAGCTAGTCTGAGGTGCAGCAACCCAGGACCGAGACTTGCCTCACCTCAACCCTCAACCTACCCCCCGTGCCGCTGACATTTGACCTCCACTCTTCCGTCTGCCAATGAGGTCTGACAACAGCTCCCTTTACAAAGAACAGGGTCTGACCCTGGCCCTGTGAGTGTGTGTTTCATGTCGACTCAAGCCGAACTGAGAGGGCACAAGCAGCTCTTTGTGGGACAGAGGTGGCTGGGCCTGGTCCAGAGAAGTCCATGCAGCTGTTCAACACTGACAGCAGCTTTATTCGCTGCGCTCCGCGTACATCTATGCGTGCGTTGTCGTGACGGTTTGTGGCCTTGTTAATACTGAGCAGACACTTTATTGATGTTCTGACTTGAGGTAAAGACGTAAATGACGCAAAGTAGCCTGTTAAAAGACAATTCAAAGAGTTGCTTTCGTAGTCAGAGTGCTTGTGTCCAGCGCGTAAAACTTAGTCATGTGACACTTTCTGAAAATCAAATGACCCACAATGCATTTCCGCTCATATCTTTCAGTCCTTAGATATGAATAACTAGATGCCACATTTAGTTCATCTGAATGTGTCAAAAGCACAACCAATTTGGTTAAAAAGTCTGGCCTATATAATATAATTTGTGCACATAATGTAATATATGTGACCTTAGACCACAACACCAGTCATAAGGGTCAATTTTTCAAAATTGAGATTTATACATCAGTCTGAATAAATAAGCTTTCCACTGATGTATAGTTTGTTAGGATAGGACAATATTTGGCTGGGATACAACTTTTTGAAAATCAGGAATCTGAGGGTGCAAAAATATCAAAATATTGAGAAAATAATATTTGTAGTAATATGTATGGCTGCAGAAACTTCAGCTTTTATAAATAAAAACGAATGAATGAATAAATAAATAAATAAATAAATATTGTAGTAATATATATGGCCGCTGAAACTTCAGCTGTTATAATAAATAAATAAATAAATATTTGTAGTAATATATATGGCAGCTGAAACTTCAGCTTTTATAAATAAAAATGCATGAATTAACAACTGAATAGATAAATATTGTGGTAATGTATAGCAGTCAAAACTTCAGCTTTTACAAATAAATAAATACATATAAATAAATATTTGTAGTAATATATATGGAAGCTGAAACTTTAGCTTTTATAAATAAAATAAATAAGTAAGTAATAAATAAATATTTGTAGTAATATATGGCATCTGAAATGCCAGCTTTTATAAAAAAAAAAAAAAGAAAAATACATAAATAAATATTTGTAGTAATATATATGGCAGCTGAAACTTTAGTTTTTATACATAAAATGAATAAATAAACAAATATTTGTAGCAATATATATGGCAGCTGAAAGTTCAGCTTTTATAAATAAATTTAAAAAAATTGTAATAATATATACATGGCAGCTGAAACTTTAGTTTTTATAAATAAATAAATACATAAATAAATAAGTAATAAATAAACATTTCTAGTAATATATATGGCAGTTGAAACTTCAGCTTTTATGAACAAACAAATTAATAAATTATGATTTGTAGTAATATATATGGCAGCTGAAACACCAGCTTTTATAAATAAAAATGAATGAATTAAATAATGAATAGATAAATAAATATTGTAGTAATATATATGGCAGTCAAAACTCCAGCTTTTACAAATGAATAGATAAATAAAAAAAATAAAAATAAATAATTTGTAATTAAATTAATTAACAATTAAATAAATAAATAAATAAATATTTGTAGTAATTGTAGTAATGTTACAGTAAATGTTTTTTACACACACACACACACACACACACACACACATGCATACACACACATAAATATATATATATAAACCGCCCATTATTCATCACTGAAAACTTTTTTTTTTTTTTGGTAATTTTATATAATCTGCAACATGCATGGCTGTCTAACATCCATTGGTTCACTTGCATGTGTTAACAGTGGATCTTGACCTTTCCAGTAGGATGGATGCAGTTTGCAGTATGCAGTTGCTAAGCAACAGTTGCTAATGTAGAGCTAGGTACTCAAATCTACATCTCGTATATCTATACTGCTTTTTCTCTCCGCCCTAGTTTGGTTTTCTAGTACACCTTCATGTGCTTGGTCCAGATTCCACTAGAGAGGACCTGCCCAGACCTGCCTGGTCATTTTTCCAACCTTAACCCGGCTGTCAGTGCTGGTACATGAAGAGGAACCAGTGCTTTGTAACACAAAAGTGCATGGTCTATGTCCCATTAAGTCTTCTTAAACAGAGCAGGCAGTGAGGGGGGCTACAAAGCCACATGTTGTGTTAGCTCTGAGTGAGGAGACGGCAAGAATGCGCCCCCCTGATTGGGCCGCTCCCCTGGTTTTTGTAACTTGTATGTTTGTGTGTCTGTGGGTGGATGGGAGAGCACTTAAAGCCTGTATGACTGTTCACAGAACTTGGACATTTTACAATTTTTTTTTCTAGTTTCTTTACACCTGACGGTTACAAACATTACAGGTTGGGGCTTCAGTAGAAATAGAAACAGAAAGTATTCATGCCTTCATGTGCGCTCAAGGACAAAGAAGTGATATGGACTCGACACGCACATCCTTTTACCTTATTTGGATAGTCAGCATGGATCTTACAAAAGGTGTGTGTGCGTTTCCAGAAATGTGAGCGTCCTTTCATAGACTTCAACTACACTGTAAAAAACAATTTGTTGAGTCAACTTAAAATAATTTGTAACCTGGCTGCCTTAAAATTTTAAGTTCAGTCAACTCAAAAAAAGTTTATTCAACTTGAAATGTTAAATTATACTAAGTGACAACTTAGATATTTGAGTTGAATCAACTTAAAATTTTAAGGCAGCTGGGTTACTTACCCATCTGTTAAGTTTAGCAGACACAAATATCTAAGTTGTTACTTAGTACAACTTAACATTTCAAGTTGACTAAACTTCTTTTAGTTGACTGAACTTAAAATTTTAAGGCAGCAGGGTAACAAATTATTTTGAGCTGACTCAACAAATTGTGTTTTTTATTTTTTACAGTGTATATAGATTGTGAATTGAATTTTTTTTGATAATTAAGCATTATTTTAGTTTAAAAAACTGTTTGTCTAAAAACGAAATATGATAGAAATTGTGTAAACTGAGTCTATCCAATCTTCTACTGATCAGCATTTTGTTATGAAATTGTGAGATGAAAATGGCCAATTTAAAAAAAAATAAAAAAGCAAAATAAAAAAAACTTGCAACTGCGAGAAAAAATGGTCAGAATTGCGAGATTAAAAAATCAGAATTCGCAACTACTTTTTTATTTTTACAAAATAAATAAAATAAAATAAAATAAAATAAAGTAAAAACATTATTGCACAACATAAATTTACAATTCTGTGAGAATTGTGAGATAAAATCAGAAAAAAAATCTGAAGATTTGAGATTAAAAAACTTGCAATTGCAAGAAAAAAATGGTCAGAATTGTGAGATATAAACTCAGGTGTCGCAACTACTTTTTAATGTTTTTTTCCATGGTGGAAAAAAAAACAAAAATATATAATCGAACAATATAAATTCAGAATTATGAAAAAAAAAGGGAATTTTGAGGAAAAAAACCCTCAAAATTGAAACTGCAACTTGAAATTGCAAGAAAAAAAATGGTCAAAATGGTGAGATATAAACTCAGAAGTTGCAACTACCTTTTTTATTTTTTTATTCAGTGGTGGAAACAAAACAAAACAAAAAACATTATTGTACAATATAAATTCAGAATTCTGAGAATTACAAGATATAATCAGAAAAAAAATCTGAATTTCGAGAAAACTTGCAATTGCTACAAAAATTGGTCAGAATTGTGAGATATAAACTCAGTCCTTTTTATTTTTTATTTAATGGTGGAAACTAAACAAAAAAATATAATTAAACTATAAATTAATAATTCTGAGAAAAAAGTGAGAATTCCGAGATAAAACAAACTTGAAAGTACAAGAAAAAAAATGGTCCGAATTATGAGAAGTCGCAACTACCCTTTTATTTTTCATTCCATGGTGGAAACAAAACAAAACAAAATACAAAACAAAATCGCACAATATGAATAAAGAATTCTAAGAAAAAAGGGAAAAAAAAACAACAGAATTATTAGATTTAAAAAAACCCTCAAAATTGCAAAAAAAATGTGTGTGTGTGTATATATATATATATATATATATATATATGTATATATAATTGTGAGATATAAACTCAAAAGTCGCTACTTCTCTTTTTATTTTTTTATTTAGTGGTGGAAACAAAACATTATTGCACAATATTAATACAGAATTCTAAGGAAAAAAGTGAGAATTACGAGAAAAAAAAAGCAGAATTTCTTGATTTAAAAAAAAAAAAAAACTCAAAATTGCAAGAAAAAATGGTCAGAATTGTGAGATATAAAGTCGGAAGTCACAGTTACCTTTTCATTTTTTATTCCATGGTGAAAACAAAACAAAACAAAAGGGGTAAAAAAAAACACAATTGCGCAATATAAATTCTGAATTTTGTGAATAAAAAAGTGAGAATTGCGAGATATAAACTGGGAATTTTGAAGAAACAAATCTGAATTTGGAGCTTAAAAAACCCCTCAAAATTGCAAGAAAAAATGGTCAGAATTGTCATATATAAACTCAGAATTGTGAGATAAAAACAAAAAATCGCAAATACCTTTTTAGTTTTTATTCCATGGTGAAAAAAAAGAAAACCAACAAAAAAATTGCACAATATGAATTAAGAATTCTAAGAAAAAAAGTGAGAATTGTGAGATATAAACTGGGAATTTTGAGGAAAAAAATCTAAATTTGGAGCTAAAAAAACCTCTCAAAATTGCAAGAAAAAAGTGTCAGAATTGTGAGATATAAACTCACAAGTCCAACTACTTTTTTATTTTTCATTTCATGGTGAAAACAAACCAAACCAAAACAAAAAACATAATTGCACAATATAAGTCCAGAATTTTGAAAAAAAAGTGATAATTGCGAGATATAAAAAAAACTCAGAATTGGTCAGAATTGTGAGATAAAAACTCAAAAGTTGCAACTACCTTTTTTTATTCCATGGTGGAAGCATACAAAACGAAACAAAAAACATTTGCGCAAAACAAATTCAGAGTTCTGAGAAAAAAGCAAGAATTGCGAATTATATCAAAATCTAAAATAGTATAAATAAAATCATATAAATTATATAAATAGGAAATTTTGAGACAAAGAATTGCGAGAGCAATTGCAAGAAAAAATAAACAACAAAGACTTGTGAGGAACAAAACAAAACAAAAAACATCACTGCACAATAAAAATTAAGAATTCTGAGAAAAAAGGGAGAATTGCGAAATATAAACTGAATTTTGAGAAAAAAAAAGTCAGAAGTGTGAAATATAAATTCAAGATTACAAGATGTAAGGTCAGAATTGTGAGGAAATCTCACAAGAGATTTTTTTTCCTCAAAATTGTGTTTATATCTTGCAATTCTGGCTCCACATTTTTATTTTTTATTCTGAAGTGGAAACAGGCTTCTATACAAATGACCTAACAGCAACAAATACAAATGGTTTTTTAATTATGTGCAGTTTAACACAGTTAAACAGTTATTGATGTGATTCATCTTTCAATATCTAGCATACTCCAAACATAAATTCTAAATAATGTTTAAATATGTAATAAGACTGTTAGAAATCAATTCACACCTAATAAATGTAAATACATTGTAAATAAATAAATATAAAATAATTAAAACGGCATTTCAGCTGGATGGGGGAAAATTGGCTGGAGTAACTGTGCATCAAAAAAAATGTATATTTGCTGAGAATTTGCTCCTTATCGAGACTTTTTAAACTCAGACCCAAAAAGTGCTTTTCTTCAGCCATGCCTTATCTCGCCTGGCCACCGAGCTCCAAAAAAGGTGCATGACGCCCCTCTGTGTATCCAATGTTTTGCAGTTCTTAAGAAACCCTACAAAACTGCAGAGGAATGTCTTTTCATGGACTATTCAGTCTCAGTCCGTGTCTCTCTTTTTTTTCCCACTGTCTCTCCTTCTTTTTCATCCCCTTGACAAGGTGAAACAGTTCCATCAATGCAATCCCAGCATGCGCTGCCGCCAAAGAAACATCTGCGTGACACTGTCAGCTGTGAACAAACATGGCTCTGAAGTCCTCCCAGGATACAAACAGAGACACGGACAAAGACACTGAGAGGAAGTGATTCTGGCTTAATCCTCCATGTACTCACTAAATGGCAAGGTAAACCGTCCCGCTGGCGGAGCGGGAACAGACCAAAGACGTTGTCCGTCCTTCCAGTATTGCACACTTGTTTACTCAGCTTTTTTTTTGTCCACACATATATCAAAGCAATTTGTTTAAAAAGGGAAATTGAAGGCATTGAAGAGGTGCGTTTGGACTTGATGCCAGCTCTCGCTTTTGGCGCCCACCTGGATGACACTTGTGAACGGCTCAAACCACACCCGCAAAACAAAGAGCAGCATTCCGATCATTATGTTAAAGCTCTTTTTTCTTTTCAGACCGAGAAGAAAGACAGTATTAAGATGAAAGGTTCAGAGAAGAACACAATAAAGGAGCAATGACTTTTTGTCTTCGCATTTGCGAAGTTTCCCCTCGTGATTGACGACCCTGCTAAAAAGACCAGGTTGGACCAGCATAAATTTCCAGGCTGGTTTATGCTAGTCAGTAATAGTTTGGAGCTGGTCGAGCTAGTTAAGAAATGTTGAGTATCTTGGGCACCCGTGATGGTTGGCAATCAAGAATCGGTACTGAAACAGAATCAATTCCATTTTTTTTTGTTTTTGTTTTTTTAAGACCGAAACCAAATGATTTTCATGACGTTCAGTTCCGTTATCACTCCTTGAACGTCTGCTTTCTTCAGCTAATGCTGGTGCATCAAACATGTAGTGCAACTAGTGCCGTCAAATTGACACACATATTAAATCTGGAAAATCAGGACAAAAAGATGAGTTTTGATTTGAATAATTTTGACTCTTAGAATCATTCGTTACTGTTACTTCTGCGTATTCACTTTCAATCAGTAACTGTTTAACTGACTGGTTATTCATACAGTATGACAATGAGTAATTACATGAGCAATATCACACTAGACGCAAGATACGGCTGTAATTCGTCCCTGGGTAATCACGGCGTGCCGATATATAGCCATATCTCATGTCTACGAGGGTGATATTGCATTTAAACAACACTTAGACGGCACAAGTGTGTAAATACATATGAAACAACAACGGAGTGTCTTTAAAAACCCTTTTTTGTGCAGAACTACTTCCTTCCGCCACGGATTCAAATCTCAGTTTGACAGTTTAACAACTGAGACCAAGCCTCCGTTACTAATTCAAAAACATCACAAAAACTATTAATGAAGGAATGTTTAGTTGCTTCATTGAAAGCTTATTGTATTAATGTATTACAAGCAGTTTATTATGTATAGCAGAGTATTAAGAGAGAGATGGACTGATCGAGTGTGATTGCCTGCATCTGATACAGCATTCATTCTTCAGCTCAATCTCATATTCACAATAAAACATTAGTTTGAATGTTCGCTGAGGAAAGCGTTTTCTTTGTCATATTGTTAACTTTCCTTTCCTCTGTTAAGGGTGATTTCTGATGACAGTCAGTGTTGCCAAGTCTGTGGTTTTCCTTCGAATTGGGCTGCTTTTACACTGTTGTCGTGGGTAGTTTTTCATGTCCGCGGGTTGAAGCGACCCCAATAACGTCATATTTAGCCCCTGAAATGTGAATTTACCAGGGGAACCCCGACAAAAAAATATGTATTTTAACATCCGGAACCTGATTTTTATCGGGGGACCCCTCTCGAAACATGATTGGGCTAGTTTTGGGCTTTTTTTGAGTAGCAATTGGACGGGTTTTGGTGTGAAAACCTGGCAACCCTGATGACAGTGCTGCTCAGTGTTTTCGTTAGCTGTGTCAAGCTGTTGTTTAAATTAAAAATAGCCTCCATTTACAACAGCGTTTATTTATCTTTTTTGGCATTTTTGCCTTTATTACGACAGGACAGATCAGAACTGACAGGAAGCGAAGTGGGAGAGAGATGGGGGTGGGATCGGGAAAGGTCCTCAAGTCGGGATTCGAACAAGGGACACCGGGAACGCAACGGCACAGCGTTTATTTTTCAATATTAAAGTCTTTACTGATGACCATCTATTGGCGGAACAATGTAACTAAAATCACCGTTACGAACACATTCACCGTTTCTTAATACTAAACACTATTATTGAATATTTAATAAACAACAACAGCCATCATAAAAGTTGCTAGGCAATGCAGTCAAAAGTACACAGGCAGCGCTCTGATATACAACATTGAATTTACATAAACATGGCAAGATTTCGCCAAAACTATTTACTCTGAAACAAATAATAGATTAATGAGTCCAAAGACTGCTTGTTAGATTTACCCAAAATGAATTATATTGAATTATGATATAAACTCTATCTAAACTATAGAGACATCAGAGCCAGAGGTAAAATCTGACCGATGTAACGCTGCTTTTGGTGGGTTCATGAGCGGTGAATGGCCGCTAATGCCCTGGAGTTCACATTTCCGAAAACATTGAGGCAAATTTTCAAATAGACGTTATCTTTATTAACAAACTGCATATTTGAACTATAAATAAGTACAATTTTGCCTGAAAACCTCTTAAAACTACATTCCATGACACAAAAACTGTAATATTTTTTAAATTATAGTGAATTTGGGTGTCCGCCATGACACTCACTGTGGAGTGATACAATTACAAATGGTGAAACGGCTGTTGGAGTTCTGTTGGACACTAATACCACACGCAATTATCAGCCAATCAGATTAGATGACCAGAAAGAACAGTTGTGTGTGTATATATGAAGAGTTCAGATGCGAAACCAGCTAAAAGCCATCTCGGTCAAAACTGAGATAATAATACTGAGTGAATGCTCTCGACACATATTATACGTCTATCAAATACTTTTTCTTCAAACTCGCTAAAATACCAGCCTCAGCCCAATCAGAAGTACCGGTACTTACATAGAAACCTATACATCTGAGCCTGATAAAAATGCGTTTTTTAAAGAAAGACGTCAGATGGATTTAGCTGGTTTTGCATCTGAACTCTTCATATACAGAACTGTGCAAAAGTCTTAGGCCACTAGTATTTTCACCAGATTAAAAATGGTTTAAAGTAAGTTATTTCTATCTTTTGCTGTAGTGTGTCAGTAAAAAACATTCTGTTTGCCATTAATTGTAATAATTTAGTGAGATTTTTGTTTTGCACAAGGAGTCTGACAACAGCCAGTGCTCCACACAGAGATCTGATCTCATCATCATCCAGTCTGTCTGGAATGACATGAAGACACAGAACAAACTGAGACAGACTAAATCCAGAAGAACTGTGGCAACATCTCCAAGATGTTTCAAGTAACCTACCTACTTGCATAAAACTATGCACAAGTGCACATAAGGCAAAAGCTGCTTTAAACGCAAAGGATGGTCACATCAAATGCTTATTTATTTTAGTTAATAGAAGTTCATTGATAAAGAAAATCTATTTATGACATTGTTTTTGACAGCATCCTCATTTTATGTGCTTAACTGCCTAAAAATTTTAACAGTACTGTAGCTTTGTAGGTATAGGTCTCTTAAAGCATCTTGGAGATGTTGCCACAGTTCTTCTGGATTTAGTCTGTCTCTGTTTTTTCTGTTTCTTAAGACAGACTGGATTGAATGATGGAGCGATCAGATCTCTGTTTGCACAAGGAGTCTGACAACAGCCTGTGCTCCACACAAAAATCTCACTTTATTATTACAATTAATGGCAAAATGAATGTTTAGAAATGTAAACTGATATTTCCTACTGACACACTACAGCAAAAGACTGACTTCAACTGACTTTGAACCATTTTTAGCTGATGAAAATACTAGTGGCCTAAGACTTTTGCACAGTACTATATATATATATATATATATACACACACACGAGGGGCGTTTCCTCAAGGCAAGGGAGGCAGTCATTCATGAGAAAAAAATTCATAGCACAAAAATAAAACAATGCCAGTATTAAAAAATAAAACATTAGAAAGTGTATAAAACACTCTTCTATCTAAAAAAACATCGTCCAACATCGACACCAGCGGGTAAAGTTACAGCGGAAGTCTGCATCTCTCCCTCCTCACCTAAGCCCATTGAGTTTAAAGTGTGCAGTGAGTTTGGTGGGGATTAATTGAAAAAGATTAGAGGAAAGTCATGTGAGAAGAAACAGCACCTCTATCGCGATATGATTGAATATGACTGGTTGTGTTCAACTGTGATTGGTTCATGCGATAAATCCCGCCTGTGTTTGTGTGCATTCGCAAATCCATCTGAATGAACAATATAATGTTGTTAATGAGAAGACTAATTTAAAAAAGTAAGTAAACAACTCACAAACTTAGTTATAACCACTTTATTACATCAAAATAAGACTTGAAATGGCAAGAAAACATGATCTGTGGGAGTTTTTAGTGAGTAATCAGTTTGATGAATCAGCTTGTGACTAATATTTACCAAGATTTGATGACAGATGATCCAAAAACAGTTAAAAGTTAACTATTTAACTATTAAAAAAAATAGCTGAACGTAAGTTCACAAATAAAATATATATTTATATTATATTTTATTTGAACACCACTGATATATGCACAGTTATTGCTTCTATACCAGAATCATTAGGCACAGATAGAATTGATTCCCGTCATTAACAAAAACAGCATACATTGATGACCAACTTTGGTGTGGAAGAACCTCCAGTCACGTGGTTTGCCGCTGCAACTAGATGCAGCTTTTTCTCAAGCAAAAGCATGAGTCAGCAGTCACACGCACACGTATGCATATCGCACCACAGCGGTGTAGCTAGGAGTTAGAAACCGCATCATGCGTTGTCTTACAAGCTCCACTAACACTGACAGGGTAATATTTAAATTGATCAGAAGGTCATAGACATCTCTTGCGGTGATCAGACTGTGGGAACCCCATAATTCACGTAATGTGCTGCAACAGGAGGGTGCAGATATTTAAGTGCTAAGTCAGCACTCAGAAACACGCACTTATGCCACACCTACAGTGGTGCTACATGAAGTACAAACCACACATATATATGCTTCTGAACAATTGGTCCCTAACAGGGACAGCACCGTTTGTGTCAATTAACAGCTTGAAATGGTTGACTGGTTCAGCTAGTTGAAGGTGTTTTCCAGGGTTCAATACTAGTTCAGCTTAATTGACAGCATTTGTGGTATAATTATGATTATCACAAAAAATACATACATATTTTTCACTTGTCCTCCATTTCCTTTAATAAAAAAACAACAGTATGGGTTACAATAAAACACTTTCAATAAAAAATGAATGTGGCTAATATGTAAACATTAAAATACAGTCTCAAGACCTAAATGTTTTAGCATGATTTTAGTGTAAAAAATTGCTTACTAACTGTTTGTAACGTCCTAAAGTCCTAAACTTCGCTGCACAATACCATAACCATCAAAATGACTAAAAATTGTTCATTTAAAGAGCTCAAATAATACTCGTTTTAAGAATTAGTTTCTTGAAATTACACTGTAAGCTTCACATTTTTGCTTTTAAAGTCATCCAAAAACTTGTAAACTTGCACTGTAGAAACGATTTTCACTCAGAAATTGAAAACGAAATAGCTTTTTTTATTCAGGAAAACTACGAGCTTGTCTTGAACTTAGAATATTCTGGAAGCTGGTAGCATCCAAAACACAACTTAAACAGTTTTTTTTTGGCACCTGAACTTGATTCAGTACATATTGAATCAATAACAATTCTCTTTTCACAGTTGACCACCTGTGTTATGTATAAATGAAAAAGGAAATTGTCTTCATCTGTCTTTTCACTATCAAATCAGGTGGTTTCATTGAAAGCCCCCTTGAAGCGTGATTGAATGGCACGTACACACTAAGTACTCAAGTTTCAAAGACATTTTTTGGGCTATAATAGCGCTGCTTCTAAATGCAAAAGGAACAATGGAAGAACTTTAGTCTCACATCATTTATCTCCTGAGTTTCCTGAGAGTCTGAAGCCTGGGATCTGCTCCAGACATCTGCCCATTCACACGCTTTTGTATGCGTACTCCTTGCTCACTTTGTTCACATTGAAATATGTGTTTTGACAACTTCACATCTCAGTAGTTTTAGGGATGCGACCGGTTCCCCCTCGCCCATTATTTCCTCCTTGTGGGCAGGGACTCTTGCATTTGCTCTTTCTTGCCTACTTTCTTTCCATTCCACCCAGGTGAGTTGGACTAATCAGTCTTGATGAGTCCCAGACAGCACTGAAGAACTGTCTACTCACCAGTGTGTTGAACCCAGCTAACAAAAATATGTTCTAAGAACATTTCTCTAATTTATGAATGTTCTCGGAACATTTATTCTTGGTTATGGAAATGTTAGAGAAACTGTAAAGGGAACTGTATATTTTAGAAATCATTATGGGAATATTACTTTTGAATGTTCTCTAAAAGATGTATAAGTAATGTTTTTGTGCTAGTATTTAGTCTAACTTTGAGAGAATGTTAGCTTCCCTGTTAGCTGGAAAGAGCGTTTTGTTTTTTTTTTTTTTTTAACTCTACTGTTTTCTAGGGCTGGGTTAAAAATATAAATTTCTCAATGAATCGATTCTCATGATCGATTCCTAAATCTTAAGAATCGATTAGTCTAGTCTGTTTTCATTTAAAGAACGGAATATTGTTACCGCACCTCTCCTCCCATCCAATAAATCACTATAAGCTTTGTTCTTTGTTACTTCTGATATAAACAAAGTCTTAGATTTTAAATTCTGTCTATTTTATTACAATGTACAAACACTAAATGCCATTTTGGCGCTGTTAAATGTGGAGTGACAGATCGCTCTGACGCTTCAGGTCAAGTGAAGTGACAGCGAGTAACGATCGGGAATTCATCATCTCCTCTACTTTTTTACAGTTACGGTGCAAAACAAACATGAATAAACATGCAAAGGTATGTTAAAAGAAAGAGTACAACTTACTAAAATCTTGTAGTCGCTCAATCAGTGTTTCAAAGCGGAAAGACATCAATATAACAGCTTGTAAACAATGTCACACAATGTCACATTTACCTCAGGAAAAAACATGTTTGGTGACTATAACTCATTAGTCAACTAGAAAAAAGAACTCTAGAGGAGCATTTCGCTAAATATATGTAACATACAGGTGCTTCTCAATAAATTAGAATGTCGTGGAAAAGTTCGTTTATTTCAGTAATTCAACTCAAATTGTGAAACTTGTGTATTAAATAAATTCAGTGCACACAGACTTTGGTTCTTTTAATTGTGATGATTTTGGCTTACATTTAACAAAAACCCACCAATTCACTATCTCAACAAATTAGAATATGGTGACGTGCCAGTCAGCTGATCAACTCAGAGCACCTGCAAAGGTTTTCTGAGCCTTCAAAATGGTCTCTCGGTTTGTTCACTAGGTTACACAATCATGGGGAAGACTGCTGATCTGACAGTTGTCCAGAAGACAATCATTGACACCCTTCACAAGGAGGGTAAGCCACAAACATTCATTGCCAAAGAAGCTGGCTGTTCACAGAGTGCTGTATCCAAGCATGTTAACAGAAAGTTGAGTGGAAGGAAAAAGTGTGGAAGAAAAAGATGCACAACCAACCGAGAGAACCGCAGCCTTAAGAGGCTTGTCAAGCAAAATCGATTCAAGAATTTGGGTGAACTTCACAAGGAATGGGCTGAGGCTGGGGTCAAGGCATCAAGAGCCACCACAAAAAGATGTGTTAAGGAATTTAGCTACAGTTGTCGTATTCCTCTTGTTAAGCCACTCCTGAACCACAGACAACGTCAGAGGCGTCTTACCTGGGCTAAGGAGAAGAAGAAATGAACTGTTGCCCAGTGGTCCAAAGTCCTCTTTTCAGATGAGAGCAAGTTTTGCATTTCATTTAGAAACCAAGGTCCTAGAGTCTGGAGGAAGGGTGGAGAAGCTCATAGCCCAAGTTGCTTGAAGTCCAGTGTTAATTTTCCACAGTCTGTGATGATTTGGGGTGCAATGTCATCCGCTGGTGTTGGTCCACTGTGTTTTTTGAAAACCAATGTCACTGCACCCTTTTACCAAGAAATTTTAGAGCACTTCATGCTTCCTTCTGCTGACCAGCTTTTTAAAGATGCTGATTTCATTTTCCAGCAGGATTTTGCACCTGCTCCCACTGTCAAAAGCACCAAAAGTTGGTTAAATGACCATGGTGTTGATGTGCTTGACTGGCCAGCAAACTCACCAGATCTGAACCCCATAGAGAATCTATAGGGTATTGTCAAGAGGAAAATGAGAAACAAGAGACTGAAAAATGCAGATGAGCTGAAGGCCACTGTCAAAAAAAACCACCTCATACCACCTCAGCAGTGCCACAGACTGATCACCTCCATGCCACGCCGAATTGAGGCAGTAATTAAAGCAAAAGGAGCCCTTACTAAGTATTGAGTACATATACAGTAATTGAACATGCTTTCCAGAAGGCCAACAATTCACTAAAAATGTTTTTTTTGTTGGTCTTATGAAGTATTCTAATTTGTTGAGATATTGATGGGTTTTTGTTAAATATGAACCAAAATCATCACAATTAAAAGAACCAAAGACTTAAACTACTTCAGTCTGTGTGCATTGAATTTATTTAATACACGAGTTTCACAATTTGAGTTGAATTACTGAAATAAATGAACTTTTCAATGACATTCTAATTTATTGAGATGCACCTGTATTGACAGGTAACATACTCATTATATGTTTTTGCTGTTTGAATAAATCTGTATTTATAATAGCCACCATTTAAATGTTTATATTTTTAAAAACGAAATATAGTACAAATATAACCATGTTATTGTAACTTTATTACTGTAAAAACTTCATTGAAGTGTTTGTACACAAATCAGTTCATTTTAACCTTCAATATTATAGTAATGCAGTACCAACTGACTCTTGTGTATATTTTACAGCATTAGTTGAGAGATTTTCTTTTCCTTGAGAAAAGTACTTTAACCGATATATAAACAAAATCATCGATATTGAATCGAAACGCAAACTTGTGAATAGAAATCCAATCGAATGGTGAAATTTGTGTCAATACCCAGACTGCTTACATACAACTTTAAAAGAAAATAACAGTAGTTTATGAATAGCTGTCGACTTGTAATCGTATCATTTAATACCTTGCGTCAACAGCATCTATGATGCAAGTTTTTTTCTATAGTAGCGCAACTGTTTGGTAAATTTGCACTGTCTTTATTGCATGTCTCCTTCCATATATTCAATGATAAAACAGATTCTTTTAAAATGTTTTTTTAGTTTAGGGTTCAAATGCATTTCGTTTTTTTGAAAACAAAAAGAAGAAGAAGAAGAAAAAAAGCAATGTGCATCTCAAGTAAACTTTTGTAGATGGTTTGATGGTTGATGTTTTGAGTCACTCTTAACAACCTACTCTTTTTCCATATCATTTATTTATTCACAGTGTTGAATTCATGCAGAGGTACGTTTCTCAACTGTGCTGCAACTTTTTTTCAGTTTTTCCACTTTCCAAAGTCTTAAGAGTATCAAAACCTGAAAGTCTGAAAGTGTGGGGTTTCTCTCCTCTGTAACTGGCCACCGTCAGGGGAATTCCACCAATTTCAGTACGAGAAGGACATGGATTTTCCACAAAAAAAGAAGATACGTTCACTACGGTCCACTGGGCTGTACAGTTCAGTGCCATAGCCAAACCGTGAAGCCCCGTGCGCCAGCCGAGAACATCACAAGCGTGTTTAGATTGTGAAAGAAGTCATACAGAACACTGTAATCACTGTTTGTTTCTCTGTTTTGTTTGGTTTGCAGGTGGCCATGGATTTCACATAGGCCAAAGCTTGTGCATACATTCAAGTAAGTGCTGGTTAAAGGTTTTGCTGACGCTGCAGCTTCTATAGCTTCTGTATCTGATTTTACAAGCCGCTCTTTATTAAAAATGTCCTGCTATGACAGAAGCTCATTTGAGAATTTGGCTGTTTTTTGGCATCCTTTAAGGTCTGAGTGGTTCAGGTTAGTTTAAGGGCATATAGGATGTTGTCTACTGTGAACCAGGAAATACCTACTGGTAACGTGATGAAGTTTTGTGGCAAGAAATACCAACAACCCCCCTTGACCTTAAAGTAAATGTGTTTCTGTGGTTAAAAAGGCTTTAACTCTTATCATGTCAGTTCCTAAAAAAGTGATATGGAAATTATGAAGTGAAATGACTATGATCAGTGATCATGATTTGACACTTGTTTGCTACACGTCGTTTCACTTTTGTTTGTTTGTTGTGTTTACGCTCTTGTTGTTTCCTTCCGCCTTTGTCTGGCATCAAATAATTTCACTGTATCCTATCACGCTGGCTTCATTTTGAGTTTTTCTACATTTCCCACAAGTATCTAAATACACATAGTTTCATGTAACAGCACGGAGGTGGGTGTTGTTTTAAGGGCTCATTATTTCAGTAAAGTGATAATGCATGTGTGTGTATAGGGACACGTCTTACCAGGAGCGGGTGTTGCTGACAGTGACTCTTTCAGTTGTTTCTTTGCAAGAGCTGTGAACCTCAGGTCTGCATATATTTTGTTTGTTGTGGTAGTTTAGATTCAGATCTTGCAGCCTTTTAATATCTCCTTCAACAGTAGATGTCTTGCACATTTAGAAAATGCTAGATATCAGTGCTTGTGTACGTTTAAAGTTCAGGCATACTGAATATATTCATCCATTTTTTTAATATTGAAAATCAGAATTTATTTATAATTCAGATTTAATTTAATTAATTTTTTTTTTATTAATTTTTTTGGTTTCATTTTTTTTATTTCAATTATTTTAATTTTATTATATTTAATTTATATTTATTTTATTACGTATGTGTGTTACTATTTTTTTTTTTTTTACTTTTTCTTATTTAAGGCATACTAAATTCATTTACAAATTTTAGATATATTTTTGTAAATGCATTTTTAAAAATTGTGTGTGTATATATATATATATATATATATATATATATATATATATATATATATACAGTACCGTTCAAAAGTTTGGGGTCAGTACATTTTTATTGTTTTTTTTTTTTTTTTTTAAAAGAAATTAATACTTTTATTCACCAAGGATGTATTAAGTTAATAATTAAAAGTTTATTAAAAGTTAATAATAAATAATTTACATTGTTATAAAATATTTATATTTTGAATAAACACTGTACTTTTTAAACTTGTTATTCATGAAAGAATCCTGAAAAAAAAAAAAAATCACAGGTTCCAAAAAATATTTGGCAGCACAACTGTTGATATTATCCAACATTGATCATTCTAATAATAAATCTGCATATTAGAATGATTTCTGAAAGATCATGTGACACTTAAGACTGGAGTAACAGCTGATAAAAATTCAGCTTTTCATCACAGGAATAAATTCTATTTTAAAGTATGTTAAAATAAAAAACATTATTTTATATTGTAAAAACATTTTGCAATATTACTGTTTTTTTTTTCTATATTTTTAATCAAATAAATGCAGCCTTGATGAGCATAAGAGACTTCTTTAAAGACTATTACAAGTCTTACTGACCCCAAACTTTTGAACGGTAGTGTATATATATATATATATATATATATATATATATATATATTATATTTATTTATTTTACTTTTTTTGTTACAATTTTGGTTACCTTTTTTTGTAAATATATACTTTTTGTGACTATTTTTTATGTTGCTATTTTTTTACTTTATAAGGAAATTATTATACCAATAGCAGCAGCAGTAAAGATTCTCGGTATCACAAATGATCTGATATGTATCTATAATTTAGATTTTATTTAATGAATAAATTAATAGTTTTAATTTTTCATTTGAATCATTTTGATTATATTATATTTAATTTATTTATTTTTATTTTATATTTATTTATTATATTACTTATGTACTGTATGTTTAATATTTTGTTTTTTATTTTTTTCTATTTAACGCATGCTAAAATTATTTACTAATTTTTAAACATTTAAAGTCAGACTTTTTTATAATTTAGATTTTATTTACATTTTTTTTTACTTATTTACTACTTTACTTATTTAAGTTTGCTGAATTGATTTACAGTTTTTTTAAATATTTTTTGTAAATGTATTTTATAAAATTGTAATTTTGTAACTCTTTTTTTGCCTTTTTTGTAAATATATACCGTGTTTTTTTTTTTTGTTTGTTTGTTTTTTTACTTTATAAGGAAACTATTTCCTTTTTTTTTTTTTTTTTTTAAATACCTCTTTGACCTTTAGACTCTGACCTAGACATTGGCCAAACATTCTACCAATAGCAACAGCAGTGAAGCTTCTCAGCATCACAAATGATCTGATACATAATTATAATTTAGATTTTATTTAATTAATAAATTAATTGGAGTTTTTTTTATTTTGTTTTCATTTTGTTTCATTTTTGTTTTTCGTTTTTGATTCATTTGAATCATTTGAATTTTATTATATTTAATTTATATTTATTATATTACTTATGTACTGTATGTTTGTATTTTGTTTGTTTGAAGGAATACTAAATTGATTTACAAATTTTATTGAAAATATATATTATATAGGGAAATATATTTCCTTTGTTTTTTAATACCTCTTTGACCTTTAGAGTGACCTAGACATTGGCCAACCAATAGCAACAGCAGTAAAGAATCCCAAATGATTTTTTTTTATTTAATACATTTTAATTCATTAATTAATTTTTTTCCCCCATTCAATTTTTTTTCCAATTTAATTTTCATTTTTCTTTTCAATCATTTGGATTTTATTCTATTTAATTTATATTTAATTTATTACTTATGTATGTTTTACTATATTGTTTTTCATTTTTTCTTAAGGTGTACTTTATTTACTCATTTGTTAATATTTAAAGGCAGACTTTTTTATAATTTAGAGTTCTTTTTTTTTTTTTTTTTTTTTTTTTTTTTCACTTATATACTATTTTACTTAAGGCATACAAAATTTATTTACAATTTTTTGTAAGAATGTTTTTTGTAAATCTATTTTTTTTTTAAACTATTTTTTAATTTAATTTATTTATTTATTTTTAAACTTCATAAGGAAACAATTTCTTTTTTTTTTTTTTTTTTTTATACCTCTCTGACCTTTATACTCTGACCTAGACATTGGCCAACCATCATACCAATAGCAACAGCAGTGAAGATTCTCGGTATCACAAATGATCTGATACTTAAACATGCTGAACCACTGAAACCTGAATTACAGTTGAATTCCTGTAAATGTTCTCATGAGGGGTTTCCATGCTATTTATAAATCCCATTCATTACTAAACCTCCTTTCATTTACTCTAGCCTCTTTTCATATACAATAATTCTCTGTAAATCCTGAAACGGAGGTTGTCCGTAACCTTATGAAATAAATTCAGTATAGACACAGAGGTAATTATGAACAGTGGAACATATGGCTTAAAGCGCTTTGCCAGTTCCTCTGTCTGGATGCCAGTGAGAACAGTATAAACTCTCGCTTGGACCAGAGTCGCTTGTTTGGATTGCACTAAAGATGGTGCCACTTTAATCTGCCAATCCAAGAGTTCACATTAGAGCTCTGGAGTTGTGTGTCCCCGCTTAAAGACACCGTTGAGGAGCCGCTAACTCAAAGTAGCTTAACTGCATGCATTAAAGTAGCTCGTTTTACAGTAACAAGCTATTTTTTCCAACAAGCAGTGGTTATAGTGTGACAAAACACTTTGTTTGTATATTTAAGCCATGTTGTGTTGTCACACACTATTATCTATAAGTGTCTTTTGGTGAATTTGGAGTATAAATGTCTCTATTAATATTTACAAAGCTAGTTTTCTAGTAGAAACGTGTGCATGTGTGAACATGTGTGTTGGTGCATGTGTCATTTCAAAGAGAAACCTCTGGTGAGAATGACTTGACACTTTTAACATGAACATTTGCACTTGCACTCTTTTCAGTTCCTGGGATCGGGTCTGTGCAGCTGCCGCCTGCAGCTGAGCTCTGCACAAGAGCCACGGTTTCTAAAACCCCTCTCCACCCCGACTACACGTTCTCCTGGAACGCTTTAGCGCGTCTTTCCTTGCGGTCAGTTCTCCCTGCGGTTCAGACATGCCACCCAATCTCCCGCTTATTGGACCCATCTGTCTCATTAGATTGTGTGTCATTGCTGGTACTGTTTTAAATGTCAGATTTGGAGGCCAGCCTGTATCACTTCCTCTTCCATTAAATGCACTAGAGAAAACGCCAGGTTCTTCATAGGGTTGGCATGATTTCCCTATAGGGTTTAAGGGTTTTAGACGGTATATGGGATATTTTGAGATCCAGACGCATTTTTTTTTTCTTGCTTGAAATTTACCTTCAATGCTTCAGTAAAGTGTTCCACAAGGAGTAGCCCAGGTAATATGCTCTGATATTATTGCAACATCCTGGTTAGATGCTTCTTTTGCCATCATGTATATGAAGGACCGTATATGAATTCAAGTGCACATGCAATGGCCATCGCAAGACCCCAAGTACGCATAACATACAACGTAATTAGAAACACACATTGGCACGTAAAGCAAACTGATCATTTTTTGAAGAGTTTGTGTTCCAGCTTCTGGTTTTCAGGACTGGTTAAAACATGCAAACATAACTGGTCTCCTATCATGTGACGATTACAGTATCTTCTGTTTAAAATAGGTGTATTCTTGGCTTGGTGCTGTGTTCTTTTTTTCAGTTTTTGTCTTAGTCATAGATTTTGTCTTTTTATGAGTAATACGAAATGAGTCAGTATATTTCGTTGTATCATGTTCATTCATTTTATTCGATTTTATTCTAAAATGGCATCTAATTTTAGTTTAGAAAGTGCAAAATGAAACCAAATATTTGAACATTTTATATATAATTAAACGTTTAAACTCGCAGGCACCATAGAAGTCCACTATAAGGAGAGAAATCCTGAAATGTTTTCCTCAAAAAACATACTTTTTTTTTTACACCTAAAGAAAGAAAGATATGAACATCTTGGATGACAAAGGGGTGAGTGAATTATTTGTACATTTTTGTTCTTGAAGTGGACTTCTCCTTTAAACACGTATCCACATTTTACAAAAACAACATGCGAAAAGTGTCCTTGTCCAAGTTTACTTGTACATTTCCATCATTCGTTCCTAAAAATAAAAGTTCTTTATTGGCATCAATGGTTCTGTGAAGAACCTTGAACATCTTTCAAATGCAGAAAAAAAAATTTTTATAGTGGAAAAAGGTTCTTTAGATTTTTAAAATGGTTAAGAAATGTTCACTGAAGGGTTCTTCGGAGCCTTTATTCTTAAGAGAGTTTTCTATAGATATAAGTTGTAAAATGATATTTATGTTGTGTACACTAACGCTCAAATGTTTGGGATCAGTAAGATTTTTAAAGCATTTCTTATGCTCATCAAGGCTGCATTTGTTTGATCAAAAATACAGAAAAAACTGAAAAATTGTGAAATATTATTTCAATTTAAAATAACTGTTTTCTATGTGAATGTATTTTAAAATGTAATTTATTCCTGTGATGCAAAACTGAATTTTCAGCATCATTACTCCAGTCTTCAGTGTCACATGATCCTTCAGAAATAATTCTAGTATGCTGATTTTTTATCATTGTTGAAAACAGTTGTGCTGCTTAATTTTTTTTGGAACCTGAGATACTTTTTGCAGGATTCTTTGATCTAGGTTCAAAAGAACAGCATTATTTTAAAATAGAAAGGTTTTCTAACAATATACACTACGGTTCAAAGGTTTGGGGTGAGTACATTTCTTTCTTTCTTTTTTGAAAGAAATGAATACTTTTATTCACCAAGGATGTGTTAAGTTAATAAAAAGTGATAGATTTACATTGTTACAAAAGATTTATATTTTGAATAAATGCTATTCTTTTTAACTTGTAAAGAATTAATAATAAATCAGCATATTAGAGTGATTTCTGAAGGATCAGACTGGACTAACATAACAAGGAAAATTCAGCTTTGCATCACAGGAATAAATTTTATTTTAAACTATCTTAAAATAAAAAACTTAATTTTATATTGCAATAACATTTTGCAATATTACTGTTTTTTTCTGTATTTTTAATCAAAAAAATGCTGCCTTGATGAGCATAAGAGACTTCTTTAAAAAACATTACAAGTCTCACACATCCCAAACTTTTGAGCGGCAGTGTATGTAAATAATTTCATACAGAATTCGCTTCAGTTTACTGGTCTGGTGTTTTCTCTTTAGCAGCAGCTTGCAGATTATTAATTATGATTGGGTTATATGTAAAAAAAAAATTTGTAGCTTTCTCTTCTTTAAAAACATTGTTAGTGCATAGTTAATATGTTGAGCCATTGTTTCGGCATTGTTTTTGAATTAAAATCATTTAAATACTGTCATGATACAAATTTTTTGTCTCGTCTTCACTATCATTAGCTGGGTTTCCATCCAAAGTTGCGAATTTAACTTGTGCGCACAATTGGAATATCACATAAAACATTTGCATATAAGCACCGTTTCCATCCAACAAGTCAAAGAGAACAAAATCGTCACTACCTGATAAACTGTCACTAAATATCATTAAGAAAAGTAGGAGAAGCCCCTGAATATAATCATTTTCATATATAATAAATTACTTGTGCCTCAAAGCAAGCAGTGAAGCACAATAAATGCGGTAATTGTTATTGGAAGTGGATGTCTACTGTTTAAGAACGCAGCCATGCAAAACAGTTTTGGGAGGCAATTACTTGATTTTAAAAAAATCCTCGTTTGCATGTTGCTCGTGTCGAGTGGTGCATTCCACAAGTGTTGCCAAGTCCGCATTTGTAAGCGGAATTGGGCTACTTTTAAACTGTTGCCGCAGGTAGATTTTGATGTCCGCGGGATGAAGCGACCCCAGTAACGTCATATTTAGCCCCTGAAATGCGAATTTACCAGGGGAACCCTGGCAAAAAAAATTGTTTTTCTCACCTCGAAACGCAATTGGGCTAGTTTTGGGCTAGTTTTAAGTAGCAGTTGGGCGGGTTTTGTTGTGAAAACCTGACAACCCTGCATTCCATGGACAGGAATCCATGAAACGCATTATTAGATCGTTTTCCAAGGCTGCTTCATATATTAAAACTATTTAAAAATCATAACAAAGCAAAATCTGTTGTGAATTCACAAACGCTACAATTAAATTAAATATATGCGACGCAGGTTTAATATATGTGCTTTTAATTATTTACACAGCAAATGCTGCTCCACACTAACTTATCATTTACATGCGTGGAGCATCTCAAACTCAGTCTCTGCATATTGCTGTGAGTTTGGGTTTATTATAACATTCATCTGGTAACGCAACACGCGCCATTTCATCAGATATGTAAGGTAAATCTTTTACAAACCTACGCAAACACAGGAGAATACATCAACAACTATTCATCGTGATTTCAAAATAAAAGCTCAAACCCTCACTTTGAGTTTACGCGTTTTGATGTCCACATATTCAAGAAATTACAGTGCCTGTAGCATTTCTGCCATAAAGAAATGGGCAAATATTAAGTGGACATTTGAATTAACTGTTGTTTAGTCAATATTAAACAAGGATTAGATCGTGTAGTAAAGTGTAAAAACAATCGTCAGGCCGTTGGCGCCCTCTGCAGTCATTTGGTGTAATACATTATGAATTGCAACAATTGTGTTCAATAAAACCATATGATTACTTGCTTTGATACTTTATTTGACCTAATTATTATTGCCTCATTGCTATTATATATGTATTTTATACAGTAGCCTTTAAGTCATTGTTCACTTAGGTCTATTTTTATTGCGATTACTCGCTTAATCGTCAGAATAGTCAACCAATTACTCGATTACGAAAATAATCGTTAGTGAAAGCCCTATTTCTGATGCGATACTTTAAATTGTGCGTAAAAACAGGGTGATGGAAACATTGATCAAATCAATAGCTATAGAAAAAATATACGAGTTCATGCACACTAGCATTGTTTTACAGCACCCTGTTTGGCGGTGCACAACGACTTAATGTAGGAAACATCTGCCTGCGTGTTGCACGGTCTGCACCAGATCACCACAGCCGGCTAACTAAGGGAGAACTGCTACACGGCACATCCACATCGCTAGGGCAACTGCTGCTGCTAACACACACGCATACATGTGAAGTTCTGCTTCAGCATACCACCAGCATCCTCCACGGCAGCTGTGGGTGTGTGTCTGTTTGTGTATGTGTGTCAACACATGAACTTTCTCTATTCATCCAGCAGTTGGGAACATGCCTCGGTCCTCACCACTGGCCATCGGCTCTGTTCCGTATTCTTCTGGAGTGCGTGGACATACATGCACTCACGTGCACACAGTTCCTGTGTGGTAACCCTGTTTAGATGCAGTGGGTTACACAGTTTTGAGATCTCTGCCTGTGCAATGTGTTACATCAGAGCAGATTAAAGCTCGCTTTCATCCGTGTTCAAACTAATCTCTCAAGAAAGTTGATACAGAAATGACATATCTGGTCAGTAAGCCCCTTATTAACCCATTGTGGTTTTAGGGATAAAACCAGTGTATCTGGAAATTTAAAGGCAGTTTGTTAAAGGCACGAAATGTTGTTGGTGGCAAATGTGGTACATGTAATGTAGATCAGATAATCTGATTACATTTTGAGAGAAATAAAAGGGTAGTTTGTACAAAAATGAAGAATGTTTCATCTGTTTTTGTCTATGCGGGTCTTAAGAACGTCTTAAATTAATTACCTTAAAGGTCTTAAATCACAGCAGAACATCTTAAATCCATGAAGTAATGGCAAAACGTTAACATCTTCCTCAGTGTTTTCCAGTACTAATATTTAAACATACTTAAAGGGATAGTTCACCCAAAAATGAAAATTCTGTAATAACTTGTTCCAATTCCGTAAGACCTTTGTTCATCATCTTAAATCGGAGAGCTTTCTGACTTTTCATAGACAGCAACGCAACTGACAAATTCAAGGTAGTAAGGACATCGTTAAATAGGATTTTAATGTGTTTCGAAGGTGAACAAGGTCGACATGACCGACATGAGGGTGAGTAATTAATGCAACCCAGGCTTATTGGAAATACATCTGTAATACATTTCTGCAACGTTGTAATTACGTACCGTACTGCACGTTTCGTGAATAGAATGAGAATGATGCTAAAATACACGTTTAATATGTGACCATGGCACGTTTTTATTATATTGGTACAAGCACGTATTGCTGCGTTTTTATTATGCTGCTTGAGGTACATATTGCGGTTGTTCAGATTTCAAATATCCAGTTAGTGTCGCTAAAGGTTAATGCTCTATCGTTTTGGAAAACAAAGATTCACATATGATGTACTCACCCCCTTGTCATCAAAGATGTTCATGTCCTTTTCTCTTCAGTCTTCAGAAATTATGTTTTTGAGGAAAACATTTCAGCATTTTTCTCCATATAATGGACTGATATGGTGCCCCGATTTTGAACTTCCAAAATTAAATGAGACTTCAAACGATCCCAAATGCAGCTGTAAACGATCCCAGCCGAGGAAGAGTGTCTTATCTAGCGAAACAATCTGTTGTTTTCATTAAAACAAAATACAATTTAAATACTTTTTAATCTCAAACGCTCGTCTCGCCTTGCTCTCCCTGTGTATTCTGCCTCAAGACAGTTTATGTCGAAAAACTCCAATCGTATTTTCTCCCTCAACTTCAAAAATCATTTCAAAATCATCCTACATCGCTGCAGAAGTACCGACCCAGTCTTTGAAAGGTGAACATGCAAAGAAGATCAAACACCCTTAACAAAAAAGGTAAAACAGCGATACAGGACGATTTTGAAATGATTTTTGAAGTTGAGGGAGAAAATATGATTGGAGTTTTTCAACATGCCCTAACTGTCAGTTCAGGCAGAGTAAGACAAGATGAGCGTTTGACATTAAAAAGTATATAAATTGTATTATTTTTATGAAAATGATCGGTCGCTGTGCTAGATAAGACCCTTCTTTCTTGGCTGGGATCGTTTACAACCGCATTTGGGATCGTTTGAAGCCGCATTTAAACTGGATTTTGGAAGTTCAAAATCGGGGCACCATATCAGTCCATTATATGAAGAAAAATGCTGAAATATTTTCCTCAAAAAACGTAATTTCTTTACAAGAAAGAAAGACATGAACATCTTGGATGACAAGAGGGTTAGTAAATTATATGTGAATCTTTGTTTTGGAAGTGGACTACTTTAAGAGTTGTTCTACGTCAGAATGCTGTACTATCTACTCAAGAGAAGAAATGGTTGAATAAAGTCATTATTTTTGTTTTGTTTGCACACAAAAAGTACTCTCGTAGCTTCATGAAATTAAGGTTGAACCACTGATGTCACATGGACTATTTTAAAAATTTCCTTGCTATGTTTCTGGGTTTTGAACATGTCAGTAGCGTTGCTGTCTATGCAGGGTCAGAAAGCTCTTGGATTTCATCAAAAAATATCTTAATTTGTGTTCTAAAGTTGATCAAAGGTCTTACAGGTTTGGAACGACACGAAGGTGAGAAATTAATGACAGAATTTTCATTTTTGTGTGAACTGTCTCTTTACGATAACATTTTGACTTATTGTGTTCCCTTTTAATTTAGTCCTTACGTTTTCTTTACTTGGTCTTAAATAGTCTTAAATGTACTTTTATAAAATTAAATGTTATAATTCAATAAAGCAGTCACTAATTCATGGTCCCAAATCAGATCCATGGTTTATCCGTAATTTATTATTAATTTAGTATATTATTGCTTTTTTCTTCACATGCAGAAATGTAACACTGAAGCAGCATATATACCATGAAAATCTGCATTTCATCATTTGTTTACACAGGAAGCACAAGCACGGAAACATAGAATCGTTGTATTTACTCTTGCTTAGCAAGCAAAAGTTTCAGCAATTTAATGTTAGAGGAACTCTTGTAAAATAAATTGATAAGCTATATAGAGTTACTTCTTCACCAGCGGTTTGGAAATAACCTTGATGTTTGCATTATCATGGAACTTTTCACCTGCAACTTCCACCTGTACTGCTGTATTGTACGAGAAGGTCATTGTCCTCTTACTCTTGTGTCTACTTCTGGAGGTTAGGGAAACAAAGTCAAAGTCATGGTTCCCCAGAGAGGAGGCTTTTTCTCTGAGAAGAAACGGCTACCGCGGAGACTTCTCTGCAAGTCCAGACTGCCACTGGCCCTTGCTGTCCTCTCTCCCAACCACATAAATAGTCTAGCGTGGGTAAAGCACGATCGGACGTTAAAATAATAATATCCCGTTTAGCAAAAGGGAAAGCACAGGCCCGCTCATTCCCAGAGCGAATGGTGGGAAGAATCGATGACTTCCTTTTCCGAGTCTCTGTGGATTAAGGATTCAGCGCAGGTCCCGAGGGTGTCTATCGTATATTAATAGTCCTCTCGATAAGCTTGCAGAACATGTGAGAACTTCTGGTCAATGAATCAAACAAGAGATCGCGTGGAAAGCGCATCTCCCAACCACGAGCGTGTAGTATCTTGTATCTTCCAGACAATGGGCGAGCAGCGAAGGTGTGTGACAAGTGAATGCGTTGAAGACGGCAACCTGAGATTTGAGCTTTTGAAGTGTCAGACCAGGTTTCTATTGCTCTGGAATTGTCAGGCATTAACCACAAGTCTGTCCCGGGGTGCAGCGCCCTGAGCGAGGGAGTGGGGGACTTTTTCTCTGGTGAAGTGTTCCTGGGCTTTGTGTGCCTCCACAAATCGGAGTCCCATACACGAGTATGAGAAGCGCTCGAGTATCGGAAATAGATCGGCAGCTCTGCCCTATGGGATGTGCTGGGCTGATGACATCGGGTCTCTGTGGTTACCAATGGGGAAAGCCCCAGCGTTTGCATGCGTGACTCTATTCACGAAAATATCAATTAAGGATCGCATGTCAAGTCTGACACTCTTCAGCTGTGTGAAACACTTGAGCTTATTCTGAAAAAAAAAAAAAAGTATTCACTGTAAAAAATGACAGTAAATTTAACGGTAAAAAGCTGTAAAAATGTTACAGTAAAAACCTGTTAAATGGCATTCTCAGAATTCCCTGTGTTACATTTTTTTTTAAATTTGATGTTTTTTTGTTGGAATAACTCTTATTTTTCTTAGCAGTTTTGTACATTAGGGTTGTATGTTACATCTAATGTTGTTAAATTAATGTTTATTGCATTATTTCAGTTTCATGAGTGTTTGTGTGTTTAGTGTTTGTGTGAATGACTCTGTGCACCTTCTATATATGTTATTAATTAAAAGCTGCTTGTGATGGACTTTGATTCATCATGTGACTTTCTCATCACCACCTGCTTTTGGTGGTTATCAGTGTATTACAAGATAGAAAACAGATTTCAGTACTTCAGTAGGTTGGTACATTAACATTATATCAGTTAATAAAATTACAGTATTTACCTGTAAATTTAAGTGAAAACTGTCAAACGTAAAATGTTGCTACCATATTTTTATATACATATATATATATATATATATTAGGAAATAGTTGCTATAGGAATTATTTCACCTTCTGCTCATTTTAACATTTGGAAATTATGGAAAATGTGGAGTTATTTTACACGTTGTAACAACAATGCTAAATGTTAAAGTTTATGTTAAGTTTATTTTATTTAAAATTAACTGCTGAAATTTTGTTATGTAATGTAATAGTTGTAAAAACAAAGATAAATAAAATATATTCCTGTTTAGACCAATTAAGTTAAATTAGATTATGGCTTTCAAACTAACTTTTAAAGGCATAATTCACCCAAAAATTAAAAATAATTATTGATCATCATGATTTACTCATTCTCAAGCCATCCGAAATGTATATGACTTTATACTTTCGGACGAATGCAATCGGAGCTATATTAAAAAAATGTCCTGGCTTTGCCAAGCTTTATAATGGCAGTGAATGGGTGTTGAGATTTTGAAGTATAATAAAGTGCATCCATCCATCATAAAAAGTGCTCCACACACCTCTAGTGGGTTATCACAGGCCTTCTGAAGCAATTCTATGCATTTTTGTAAGAAAAAAAATATATATTTAAAATTTTATAAACTGTAGTCTCTAGCTTTTGCTATCTGTCATATGCGCGTTCATGAGAGAGTGGCGTTCCAGTGGATGAAGTAAGAAGTAGGCTTAGCATAAGCTCCGTTCTCGTGAGAACCAAGTTTTGTTTACAGCAAAGGAAAACCTTGTTTTCTTGGCTTGGCTTACTCATTTTGTACTTCTAATTTGCGTTTGGTGTTTTGTTCTGCTCTCTCCACTGCGCTCACCGGAGCTTATGCTACATCTACGTCCTATGTCATCCACTGGAATGCCACTCTTTCTTGAACGTGCGTACATCAATTTGCGAAAACACATAGATTCGCTTCAGAAGGCCTTTATTCACCCCCCGGAGCTGTGTGGAGTACTTTTTATGATGGATGGATGCACTTTACTTTGCTTCAAAATTTCGACCACCATTGTAAATCTTGGAAGAGCCAGGACAGTAATATAACTCAGACTGAGTTTGTCTGAAAGAAGAAAGTCATATGCCTAGGATAGCTTGAGGGTGAGTCAATCATGGGGTAATTTTCATTTTTGGGTGGACTATCCCTTTAATGGCAATAATTAGCTATTTTATCCTCAGAAATCAGAAATGTATAAATAAATTTCAGTGATATTATCATTGATCGTACCTGATATCACACTGAAAAGAAAACAAATGGTATCGCATATCTCTAACGCTGACATTTTAACTGGTATGTAGTGAGATCATGAACTCGCAGTGGGGTCGCACAACACAAATAAGTCTAACATGGGGTACAGAATTTAATTATTCATTTAAATGTTCAGCTAGACCGTCGAAATCAACCAGAAAGGATTATTGTTTTTTCTTCTCTAGCCAACATCCCCCTTAGATGAGGGAGGGTGGCAATTGTCCAGCATTGAGGACAGACACACGGTCCCTGAACGGGCACAGGAGCACCAGCGTACATACCGACATACCACACTGATGGTTGAACACGTCCCAGAGCGAGGGCCAAACAGCGAGCCCACCCAGCTCCATCGGCCCTCCACGGTCTACCTTCCGCGTTCCTTGTCGGGTCCGGCCGAGGATCAAGGGCAGGCCGCGCGTCGGGGGACTCGGTAATGAGTGCAGGGGCCCGGCCATCACTTTCAAGCTCTGGCCCAGGAGTGTAATTTCATCAAACGCTATTTCCTGCAGATAAGACCCAAACATTTCTCCTCTTTTCTTATTTTTAGGGTGGGAGGGAATGGGAGTGATTGACATAATTTCGAATGAGGGAATGTGATTCATCTGCAGCTCTGGTAAAACTGCAGTGTGTCACGTTAAGGCTCATCTGCCAACGTATGTGTACAAGTACACACTTTGTGAATAGCCGCTTATCTATGCTTCGTTGTATTCAGCCCACTTTCATTCAAACATAACGTAACTCCGCTCTCTAGCTCTTTAATAGCTTAATCAGGCCAGTATTACACTATTACTTTACTCACCCAAGACCCAGCAAATTGTTTCCAGCTTTGAGGGAAATCAGTTAAGATAGTTTGCAGGCCCTGATAGGCAGTAGATTTTAATTTGCCGTAGTTGGTCCTTGTTCTCTCTCTTTTGGTTTTGTGTTTAGACTACGGAGAGTTTGATATTTGCCTTATCTAACTTTGTTTGACCTCAGTAGCATATTGCTTGCAGTTGGCATTCCCACAGTTGGAAAGTGTGTTGTGTCAATGTATGTGAAACGTTAGGAACTCATCTGAATCTGAACTGAATGACGCCGTCACAAGGGAGAGGAGGACAAGCAGACAAACATGGTACTTCCTTCCACGTGTCTCTGCCGTGATCCCAATCATTCATAAATTTGCACACCCAGGGAGGTTTGGACGTCTGTCCATCCTGTTCATTATCTAGAGCCCTTTGGCCATTAAGCTGGAATGAGAAACCATCACAGGCTCATCTCTAGACAACGTCATGGTCCGGAGGGACGGCAACCTGAAAGCCCTAACAGCTCCCTTTTCCGCTGGCTCTGTCTCAGTTCATCACTCCCTGCCCACTTTCATCTGGCCTCACTCTCTCTTTTCTTGGTTTACGGCCTTCCCTGTCAATGCTCTTATGTAGAGCAATTCACAGCGACTGGAAGTTTTCGTTACAGTTGGTTGTTTATGACTTTGTAAGCAAGAGCAACTGGTTTTGATGCAACAAAGGAAAGAGCAAATATTTATGTGCAACAACGTGCAACCAGCAAAGCTTTTGCGATCTACCATCTGATAAGACTTTGATACTGTAGTTGAATTAGAACATCTATTACAAACAGTAGGCTTGGTGTCTTCCTATGATTTAATCTCAGGCTTTCTTGCCTACATTCTTGATTTGCTTCTTGTTTCTCATTATTTCTCACTTGAATGTATAAATATTAGAGCTGTCAGTCGATTCAAATTTTGTATCTAATTAATTACATGATGTTTCATTTAATTAATCTAATTAATTGCAAAATAAATCCCACAAAAGATTATTCAAAGCTATATTTGTGTTAACTGAGAAAGTATCAAGTAAACATTACAAATTGTAGCTTTAGAAAGAAATATTTTATTTGATTCAACATAAAATTTATTACACAAACATTTAGGCGGCAATGGCCTAACGTAGACTATGGAACATAAAATGTTTTTATTGTTATTATTAGTACTTTTTGAAATGATACTCTTAATAAGAAACTAAATCTGCCAGGAGGTGGTGGTAAATGTCTTTGAGTCATTCGCTCATTCGATTCAATTAGTTGAAACAACTGATTCGTTCAGGAATGACGTAAATGGCTCTCTTTATGAATGGGCCTTTGAATCATTAATTCACACGGTTCGTTCAAAACGCGGATTCATTCAGAAACTAAACACTGCTGTGTTGGTCGGAGACACGTGACAATTCTGCTGTGGCTCCGAAGGTAGTATGTTCTCTGCAGAATTGAGCAAAAACACATAATATTGTGTTTAGAATATAACACAATATCAACTTCTTATTTACTGAACTGTTGTATAAAATCATATTTAAGTTCATGATAAATCAGGACAAAATCAGCACTCCTGTCATTGCTCTTGGTGCCAGTGTGATATAGTTTTATATAAATATGAGACAAAACACATGCAGGGGCATTTTTTGTGCACCAAAATCTTAAATTTTATAATTTATGGAGTTGCTACCCTGCATCATATTTGTCAACATTCAGTTATATGAAATATAAGATGACATGCAGGTCTGGGGGTGGGGCCAGCACGCTAACTGCGTTAAAATATTTTAATCGCATTATTTTTTCCTAACTAATTAATTAACACGTTAAACTGACAGCCCTAATAAATACTTAACATTACCACTTTTTTCACCCTCTTTTCAAAACAGATGGGGAAAAATGGACCAGTGATTCCCAACCAGCACTTATTTATATACATAAATAAAATTATGCATGCATTATTTATATAAGTTCAGTTATGACAACTTTCCGGATAGATTTTAAAATCTTTATTAAAGGATTAGTTCACTTCCAGAATAAAAATTTCCTGATAATTTACTCACCCCAATGTCATCGAAAATGTTTATGTCTTTCTTTCTTCAGTCGAATAGAAATGAAGGTTTTTGAGGAAAACATTCCAGGATTTTTCTCCATATAGTGGGCTTCAATGGGAGCCAACGGGTTGAAGGTCCAAATTGCAATTTAAGTGGAGCTTCAAAGGGCTTTACACAATCCCCGCTGAGGAATAATAGACTTATATATAAAAAAAATTATATACTTTTTAACTACAAATGCTCGTCTTGCACTAGCTCTGCAATGCGCATTTCCAAGTCATAGACGCAGAGCTAGTGCAAGACAAGCATTTATGGTTATAAAGTATTAATTTTTTTTTTTTTTTTAGAAAATGACTAATCGTTTCGCTAGATAAAACCCTTATTCCTTGGCTGGGATCGTGTAGAGCCCTAAAACATAATTTCTTTACAACTGAAGAGAGAAAGACATGAACGTCTTGGATGACAAGGGGGTGAGTACGTTATCAGGAAATTTTTATTCTACAAGTGAACTAATTCTTTAATGCAAATAGGTTTGGTCTTGGCAGACTAGATCTGCTACGCTGTTACTGCAGAGCAAGTAGACTTGCTTCTGCTAATGCCCGGATCATAAAATTAAAAGGAAACGCGCTGTTGCTGCTAGAGAGAGCAAAATCCCCGTAGCAGATCTAGACAGGTGGTGCTGGGGAGGTGGTGGCCTATAATGAGGAAACGCAGAGTGTGCAAACAATTTTGCATGCAGGCAAGTTGTGTAAATGACAGTTATAGTGGAACGTATGTGCATATATATGTATAAACTGTACAGTGGTAGAATTATGCAACAGTGACCTTTACTCGCCTGACACTTCACAACTGTACAGTATTCTTGCTTTTTTCCATCTCAGGTTCTGTATCTCTCAAGCCATCAATTGAAAAAATTGAATCTGAAACAAAGCTAACTGAACTAATACAAGTTAATAGGAACACAGTTATGCTTTGGTGTTGATTAAAGAAAATGAAAGCATTCGTATTGAGGCTGTGAGTTAACTAGGTTGGAAAGCGCCGCCATCTTGCTTTCTGCTTTCCAGCTCTCACGCATATCAGCGCTCATGAAGGAGAGCAGACGAGGAAAGAGGATATTTTCAGTGTTCAGACAGGGCCATGGTCTTTCTCATCCTCTCTGTCTCTTTTGACCTCTGTCTCTCGTGTTTGTCTCTGTCTTCCTGTCTTGCACACCTTCCTCTCTCGCTCTCTCTTTCCTCTCCTTTTGACTGTGTTTCCCCGAATGACTGCTCTGCCTTAGCCTCTTCTCTGTTTCTTAATGTCTGACTCTTTTATCTCAGCCCTAGAGTTCTGTGTAGCAACTTTACCCCCTCAGTCATCTCGCAGATTCGCCTCTCTCAGCAGAGTCTGTTCTAAAAGCCCAACTTGCCAAAATGTAAATAGTGCAGAGGCTTTCTCATTACCTCACTGGGTATTTTTAGGTGCCTCTTAAGAGCAGACACAAGAGGAGGCCCATAACTCACCAGCTACAAGAAAAATGGTAGACAAACCAAAACAATAATGCACTAACTATATGCTAAGCATGTGACCGTGGGCTGCAAAACTGCATGCAAAGAAGTCCTTATTGCTTTCGTCGCAGCAACACCTTGATGCTGCAAAAACCGTTTGGGGAAGTTAGCAGTCGTATTGCTTTCCATCATAGTGTGGGAACAGGAGTTGGTGTCTGTAGATAGATCACAGTTGTCATCACGTCATCCATCGTCACCCCTCCGTCCGCGTGGCTCTCCCTGCTGGTACGAAGTGTCCCTGTGTCTGCTGTGTCTGTGGGGGGGCTCAGCTTTAGCGGGGTGTTCCCTCCCTGGTTTCTCTCCAGCAAAATTACCTTCAGCTGCAGTTGGAGCCAGAGGATGACACACATCTGGGAGTCTGGGCCCAAAGCCGAGGTGGAGGCTGTCTTGATGCTTCTGCTTATGCTGCAGTCATCATGAGGCTCTCTTCTCTATGTCTCCATGCTTTTTTTCCAGGAAAGGCCTTTTTCCAGCCCGTTCACACTGTGCTAAGTCAAGACTGTTTGGAAATGGGGCAAGGGATTTACAAAGGGGGAATAAAAGAGAGCTAAACAACAAATCAAATGATGACGAGGATGACTTTTCCTTTTCTTTCCCTAAGATTCATAAATATGGCATTTGAATTGGTTTGGCTTTGGTGTCCTATAATTAATGTTTATTAGGCCCTGATTTGGTAAAAGGCAGACGATGGTGAATAAGTGCTAGCACAAATTTAAAATTAGTTTACATGTTGCTGTTTTTGTTCTATTGCCAAAATCTGAAATATAATAATTATTTCCCAGAACTTTGTCTCCCCATGCACTGTGTTGCAAACTTGTAGTGTAAATCTCAGCTTAAATTTCCGCCATTAATTTGAATCCTTGATGCTATGAATTGCCAATGCAACAGGTTTGACATTTTTTGTAGTGTGGGCCAGTGAGAAGTTTGATTTAGGGGTGTGAAACTTCTCTACTCATTGCGCAGTTTCAAAGAGATGACTCAGAATTGTTTCCACTGAGGTGAACAGTCTCCATCCTGTTACCCGTAGTCATACAGAAAGACTGAAAGTGACACCACATGCACCTTTTAGCTGTATGCATTGTTAAAATCGCTCATTCTGTTTCTGGTAATAAGGCTAGAACCGAAGAAATGACCTAAGCTCGGTGCACAAAAAAAAAACAAGTCAGGTGACAGCCTCTGCTGCGTTTAGTGGATAGGCTCCAGAGTTCGTCCCCCCGTCTCCATTCAGGCTCGGCTACAGTGAGAAGGCTCCGTCGGAGTGGATCGGGTCCAGCAAGGATTCTCCTCTCACACTTCCTCTTTTTCATCTGGCCGGAGCGGTTTCCTGCCCCCTGGATGCCGCGAGGCCATAGGGGCGGATGTGTCCTGAGGAGGGCTTTCCATTAGTACAAAGAGGTGCTGAAGAGAGAAGCCTTCATCCTTCCTTCCTTTAAAGAACCGTAAAACATGACATCATAGACAGAAACCTAAAAGGGGAGGAGAGGAGGAGGAGAAAAGGTTGAGAGCCACAGAAAGGACTTATCTTTCCTTCTCAAAGCATGGCGGCTCAATCCGACCCCAGTCTTCCAGGAGGCTTTGATCAGGCTCAGCTTTCTGTTTCCAAAAGGCTACAAAAATATCCTTCTTTCAGAATTTCAGAAACTTACATAATTTCTTCTCCCTCTTCCCCTTTGCACGGAATCTAATAAAGCAATGAAACTAATAAAGTGAATTAGGACTTGAGCCGGGTACCGGCGCACAAGAGCCCTTTATGTCTTTTCTCGCAATATGGAGCTCACAGGGTTGAGCTCACAGGAAGGTCTCCAGCAACGCGGGGGAATGGCTCTGGTTTGGCGTCTGCAAGCAATCCGAACACCTAAACGTATAGCTTTGAAGTCAGGTACTTGTCAGAGGTCCGCTTTCACATGCAGTACATGGGAATGGGTTTCTGACTGTAGGAAAAGACGGAAGGCAAATGTAGGAAGCTAGACGATGTCGGACCACGTGCTGTGCCATGCCTGCAGTGGCCTAAAGGAAAGAAAAAACTGCTTTCATTTTACTGTGTAGCCAGCTGTACTGTACTTCAGTGCACTCTGTACACTCTGCTGAACTGCCAGATAGTAATCAATTATAACCCTTGTCACTTGGGGCCATGGGTATAGCAGCTGGCCACAGGAAGCACGAGTTCCATAGCCTCTTAGCCAATCAACTGCCTCCAGCTGTCCCCACACTTAACCACCATTCAAAGTGTGGCTGCTGCGTGCTACTGACGAGGTTCCCTCACCGGACTTTCTTTTCCAGTTCTTCCTTCCTAATTCTCAACAGCGCAGACACATCCGCCTCAGGCTCTGACCACCACCACCCTCCCCCCTAAAGCGTCTCTCTCTCGCTCTCTCTTTCTTTCTCAGTCCCTGCCTTTTTGACATACTCTCCCTCTGCTCTTTCCTTTGTCTTTTTTGAGTCGCGTTCTCATTCTTTCGTGTCCCTGAACTTTCGTCTTTCTTTTGCCAGCTCTTCTTTTCTTCCCTCGTTCTCTTGGAGTTTTTTCACAGGTGTTTTTGTGTGTGTGTGTGTGTGTGTGGAGGTGGGTAGGGGGGGATTTGCATGTTCTCTGGATATCCAGCCTGTGGAGAGCAAGCCAGCCGGCAGATCAAAGCCCGGCCCTGTAAAATGATCTGAAAGAGTCCCCCATTAGCATCCATCAGGGTACCCTGAAAGCTCCCCGCTCGGCTGAGGGGGTCTGAGGGCCCCCCAAAGTGAAAGGCAGTCTGCGGAGGGAAAGAATTGGAAAGGGGGGGGATAAAAAACAGGCAACCCGGCTGAAGACATACAGGAAATATTTTAGGAAGGGAGGAAAATTCCCACAACACACCGAGGTCGTTTTTTCTTCGTCTTCTCTCTCTCTTTCCCTCTCTCCCGGTCTTAGATTTCCTTATAGTGTCGAGAATGTAAGCAGAGAATATCTCCATCTGTGCACCATCTCGAGCGGCGTATCCTCTTTACCCTTCTTTCCTCTGTCGTAGGGTCAAGGTTAGTTCCGTCATCAGCAGGGAGGGAGCGCTTCAACCTGGCGCATCGCATGGTGTTAACGAGCACCTCCATTTGTCAATTTGAGACCTACTTCCAAACTGGTTTTGTGCCTTTCAAAGGCCCGAACTTGACTACAAATCTGCCATCTGGTTTTACATCAAGTGTATAGTCTCTCCCAGTGCTGTAATGAACGCTTGCGCTCGCTCCTTCAACACAAGGGTCTCGCAAAACCTTTGGTGCCCCCATATGGAAGAGAACAAGGGGGCCCCGCTGTAGCACAGTTATGTAACCCTGCGGCCCTCCCATGCTACACATGCTCAGACACACTCTGCTTGCTTGTCCCTTTGTGCTCAGGCGCGCATGTGTTGTAGATTTGACTGATGGTTGTACAGTACGTCTGCATGCAACTTTGTTGCGTGCAAAATGGAACTCTATAGGTTTGCATGAGAATTTGCATCGAACTTTAATGCGTGCACGCACGCGCTAATGTGTGTGCGACCGCATGCCGCTGTCCCAATAATGGATGTCCCGTTTGGCATGCCGAACACTCGGCTGTCCGACCGAGGATGAGTCTCTCAGCCACTGAGGAAAGAGGATGTGATCTCACCCGTTAAAAATCCAACCTATGTCGTTTGCTGCTCATGACTTAATCCAGGCTTCTTCTTTGTGCTAAGCAGCCCCCTCCACAACCCACCTCCCCTTCTCTCTTTTCCTTCTGTCCCCAGTTCCTGCTGGATAGGAGAAATGAGGCCGGAACGGGTGAAGGTCTTTTCTACTGTACTCTAAAAGACTTTGGCAGATGCAGAGCTCTCCTCCGGCCTAATCTTCACATTATTCCTGTTGTCATTAAAGCCTATTGTGTGGGTAAATAGATCATGTTGCAAACATCAAAACCGCCAAAACTGGATTGCCAAAACCTTCTCGGAAAATTGAGCCCTACCAGCCATTTTAATTGCGCTAACGCCACTGCTCAACAACTGTCCCGGCAGCTGTTGGGACGCGGCAGATGACGGTGGCACATCATAACTCAGGCTGCTGTGAGAAATCCCGGCGATGCAGCGGCTGCAGCCCGCACTTCCTGTCCGAGGGCAAAGGGCCTCTGTGTTAGCATGATGTAGCAGGAGGGCTCACAGATGTCGCTTAAAACTCTGGCCCTGAGCTTTTACTTTCATTCGGCAACATCTGTTGTCACAAGTGTTATGACATACAGCAGAACATCATAGCAGCTATAAATAGTGTCGGACAGTACTTGCAGAGCATGTATGGACAGCTAGCATCAAGTACGCAATGTTTTTGCAACAGTTTCCAATGCATGTGGTTTTCAGCATGGCTCATTCAGTGGGAAGATTCACAGGAGATGTGTCATATGGCTTTGGAATGAATCTGCATGCCAAGCTTATTGCGAATCATTTCTCAAGGATGGTTTGATCTGTTTCTGAACACCTCGGGGGACTGATTTGCATCAGCGCTTCAGGACAAACTGACACCTTGCACAAGCATTCCAGAGTTCCTTATCGTTTCTAAATTGTGTGATGTGTGTCGTAATCATATCTTTTATTATTTTACTGCAACCAGAGTTAAACCATGCCAAGGACAAGGAATATTTTTGTAACTTTTCATCATGCATAAATGCACCTTTGGTGCCGTAGACGTGAATTTGTTGTGCACGCTATATGCATAACTTCTCGTGGAATGTGTCTCACGAGACTTGCTTCCTTCCCACCATGTTATCTGCTGTTTTGTCTGAGGAACATCCAGCCCCCCTCATACGGCACAAAACATACGTACTCGACAAGTCTCGTGTGCTGAAAGGGGGCCGAGCACCACCCCTGATAATCGTGTGCAGGCAGCCGAGGTAGCCGACACACAGCTCAGGAAAGCGTTTCCAGCACCTCCATTCCATTGCACAGCGGATGTCATTACCTTGCTCCCAGCCTGGCTCCCTCCTTCTCCTCATAACATCCAATTGATTTATCCCTGATTGTTTGAAGCTTGCAGAGTGCAGCTGGATTTGGTCCATATGAGGACGGCGCTGAGGGGTCATCTATAACAATCATTTTCAGTGGCTCATTATTCTCGGGCCAAACAACCCAAAGACCCAATTTCCTTCTTGGCTGTCCATAAAACTGACAGATGGCAGAAACCTGGAAAGACATTTTTTCGTTTTTGTTCTCATAATCATTAACCCCTCAAATGTCAAATACAGAGCTCCCCCACTCTGCAAGTTTTTTTTTTTTTTTTTAAAGGTGAGGAATTTTAGGGGGGCGGGGCGGGAAAAGTATGTGAAATAGCTTGAGGGTGCGCTCTACCAAGATTAAAAGTTTTCACATGATCTCCTTCAGGATGTAAATTTGGTGCAAAGGTGTTGTCGCATTGTTTATCTTGCATTATGCTTGTTGTTAGGTGGAATTCCCCAAACGTCGTCCTTTTTCGTGCAGTTTGGATGTTGAGAGGACATGGGACAGATCGCCTGGCCTCTGAGAGTCTTTCGATTTCTGGGGGAAATGCCTCTGTGATAAATGCAAGGCCTGGAACAACAGCTGAAGTAGGACTTGGCCAGATCCCCCAACTGTTTGAGACACGAGAGCAGTTTCCTCATAGCTTGGCTCAGGCTCATGAATGACCTCTTAGATTTTTTCCAATAATAACCAAACTCCTCTACTCAGCATTTAAAACACCCCTTTCTTCCTGTTCCTTTTTTTTTAACTCTTGTCCTTTCTTTTCTTCGAAATTTCCACCCCTGTCATTCTGGCAACACTAGTGCAAGTTCAGAGCTGAAACCTAATCTATATCGCAGCAGACTGCAGGGCCCAAGACAGAGTCTGAGAGCAGTGAGTGGGTGGGCGTGCGTGGGGGGGCTATCGAGGGGGGCTAACAAGCCTTTTCTTCTTTCCTAAAAGAAAGATGAACACTGCTGTCTTAGAGTTTCCCATTGGTGGAACGCTTTTGAATTACGTATTCGGTTTTTGATTGTGATATTTGTAGTCGCTCTTTTTCTTTTAGGCCCATCTGTCTGTGATTCGTCCTCATTAATACCAGTTCAGTTAATCAGATTCTGGTTATCATTCGTGCGCAGGCCTGCGAGGAAGATGACAATCTGTTAATTTGCTCGGAGTGACATTTTTACTCTGCCATCTTTCAATGCGGTCACTGACCTACTGTAAATATGTAGTTAATCTCTCCCCCGTGTGTTTGAAATGTCACGGCTGATGAGAGAACATGTATTTGCTTGTTATGGATTTCCTATGGAATGCACACTTTCGGTCATACCCACGTTTCATGTTTTAATAAGCAGTCATTATGGAGTATTTATTTTCCGACAGGGTGTGGAAGCCAAACCTGTTGGTACACTACTGATTCACGCTCTCCGGCCCACCATGCCTGGCATCAGAGTTTGAACTAGTCAGTCACGTTCTTGAAAAGTTAGAAATAGTTTACCCAAAAAATTAAAATTGTCATTTTTCACTCAACCTCAAGTCAAAGATACTTTGAAGAGCTGTCCATATAATGAAAGCCATTGGGGTCCAAAACACAAAATTGCCGCTGTTGTGGTGAATTTTGGGCTACTCATGTCCGTGCGCTTCAATTTCTGTTATGAAGCTCCACTTAAAGTTCAATGAATGGCGTGCACTGTATACGCAAGCGCGGGTCTATTAAAGCTAGAAGAAGGAGGGGAAAAGAGATGCCGAACTTTATATGACTCTTCAATGAATGGCGGAGGGAAGGGCAGCAGCCACAGCATGACAATTCCAATGATGGCGACCATTCATAGACACAGGAAATGCTTGACCTCACACCCTGAGAGACGGCAACAACAGCCTGCTTGTGTTAAAGGTGTTATTGGGTAAAATTACGGCTTGGCAATGAAGATGGTCTACATGCATGTAGCTACCAACAACATTGCGTTTCTGATACCATCCTAGAATGTTTATACTTGGTTTGTTTGAGCTCTTGAATGGATGGTTCATCCAAAGATGAAAACTGTCACTATTTACATACCCTCATGTTGCTCTATACCGGTAGACATGATTAACTGGTAGATCAGTAGAGATTTTGGACTGTCGTCTCCAGTGCAGTTACACACTCATGTGACATTGCTATGCTATGTGGTCACAAAAAAAAATTGTTTGCAAGTGTTTTTAAGCATTGCTGTTCAAAAACAAGTGATTTTGAGCCGTTGAAATGCAATCAGCAGCGAAAGAGAATGTATTTCGCTAGATACATGCTCTGTCTGAGAGGCGTGCACATGTGAAGACAGTGCTTATGTAGCACAGGAGTATTGAACAGAGTTATTTTTGCTGCTTTAGAGGCCTTAAACGGTTAAGTCCACTTCCAGAACAAAGATTTACAGATAATGTACTCACCCCCTTGTCATCCAAGATGTTCATGTCTTTCTTTCTTCAGTCGTAAAGAAATTATGTTTTTTGAGGAAAACATTTCAGCATTTTTCTCCATATAGTGGACTTCTATGGTGCCCCGAGTTTGAACTTCCAACATGCAGTTTAAATGTGGCTTCAAATGATCCCAAATGTGGTTGAATGTTTCTACTTTTTTGCAGTGTTTATAATGAGATTGTGATGAAGTAAGGAGAGTGCTAATGTTATTGATGTAATACAAGAGTACAATAAACAAGAAGTTAATATTAAGTGACTTACATAGTCTGACTATAACACTACTGTCTGATTTCATCGAAAATAGTTTCAAACAGTCACAGATGAGCAGCTGCGCATCTCTAAAAGCAAACACAGCTGTGTTTTGTTTATGAATGAACATGCATTTTTAACCTAATCTAAAGAATCAGTGATTCATGATTCCTGAATGAGTCAGCTATTTGAACAAATCAATTGAATGAATAATTCAGTGATAAAATTGAGTGACTTGCCGCTATCTACTGACAGTTTTAGTTTCATTTTCGAAGTAAAATTTTAGTTATTGAAATCATTTAATATTTCTATATTCAAAAATGTGTATTTAAAACATTAACGTCAACATTAATTTGTGAATTTAACTGCACTCATGCCACCTCTGAGCCTAGTTAAACATCCTACAAGCCATTTTTGTTTCTCTGTGCCTCCTCTGTAGTACAAATTAATTGTTCTAATACTGTTAACAATTAATTTGATTGGTCACCTTGTTCTTGTTCTACAGTTTTAATGAGATATTTTAAAAAGCTTATAAATATAGTTTTTTGAATTTGGCATAAAAGATGACTTTTAATACAATTTAAAAAATTGTCATCGCAAAGGTTAGAAAAAAAGCCCCTGTAAATCACTTTAAGAAGTTAAATATCGCCTCATAATGGGAAGGCTAATTTTTTTATCAGAATTTTTTATTATTGATCAGAAGGTGCTCCTGAATCTAAATTGTTTAAATTAGGAGCACAAGTGTTCCTAAAAAGAAAAGTAAGCAAAGAGCCCTGCTTTTGTAACAGTAAATTGGATCCGGGTAGCTCTTAAAGTGACAGTAGTTTAATATTCCTGCTTTCTGTTATTCATGTTAATCAAACAAGAAAAGAGAGAAAATCTCTTACTGCTCTTGACTAAATCACTTTTGTAACTTTAATAAGAAGAAATATATATTTAATCTACACAGTGAAGAATATATTGTTTATACAATGTATGTAGCAGTTCTTATTTATTTGTTTTACTGGTTTTTTTTTTTTTTTTTTTTGTTGTTGTTGTTGTTGTTGTTTTTTACTGATACTGACACTGGTGACAAAATTATGAAATTTCTATGGTATCAAAAATAGCTTATTTAAAGCAAAAATAACTATGTCATGATATAAGATTTTGGTCATATCGTCCACCCCTCCAAGTGCATGTATATGCAACAAGGCACACTTTGAAGATCACCACAAAACACTTACATTTTTGTGAGCTCGTTTGTCTGTGTGTTTCTTACAAGGTCTGGTCAGGGATGTAACTATCTCTCTCAATTTCACTAATTGGATACATGTAACAACATTACCTAGATGATGGTTTTGATGGGGCATGTGACGGGAGTTTAAAGAACTGCGCTATTTTCTAGAATTAACTATTTCCTCCCTCTGACCTCGTTTATGGACCCCAGACTCAATCCTACTATTGTGCAGATGAAGGCTTGACTAAGGGCGACGGATTCAGGCCCTGGTGGCATGACTGCTGTGGCCCGTAATGCATTCCCATGCTCCCAAGCCCTGCGTAGGAATTCAGAGGTAGCTTTACTGCTGTCACCGCATTGCCTTTCTCGTCTGTTCATAACTGCTTCTATTCACTGTCTGCAAACTTCCTGAACCACTCAAGCTAAGCAGCGTGGAAGGAGCCGTCACTTTAAAGGTCTTTTGGTCTCTCCAAGCCATCTTTTATGGCCGAGCACTGGGGTCCAGATTGGTCCCTCCCCAGTTCATTAGAAGCTTGTTGTCCATTCTCCCTTTCTGGCATTCTCATGGAGAGCTCTGGGGAAGTCAGGGGGGTTGACCCATCAGTCAGGAGGTCTGGGGGGGCTGACCCTTGACATGCTGGGAAGCTCCAGAGAGTGGAAGTCGAGCCCTAGAGAAATTAGCGGGGGGAGTGAGGCATTTCCATCCCACATCCCCAGCAGAGTTTCTCTTCCCTCATTGAATGGCTTCTTACCATTCACACCCCCAGATTGAAGTGGACAGTTCTGAATTCTGAATCAGCATGGAGGGAGGGTAATGGAGATTACCTTCCTGGAGAGACAGACAGAGAGATGAAGGGGGTGGGGGGAAAAAGGAAGAAAAAGAGAAAAGGGAAGGGGGGAAGATGTGAAAAGCAAAGCCTTCGGACCTCTAAAGTCCTTGTTGGGGAGAAGATCCCAGGTCTGCTTCCAGCCACGGCTGCTGTTTACACTCCCCCTGCCTCGCTAAAAATAGTGCCTCTCCGCTCCGGAATGATTCAGGAAAAAGGCTGCATCCCTTTTTATAGCCTTTGCATGACACAGCATGTCAGTGTTGTTTTCTTTCCTCTTCCCCCTTGTCCCCCTGTTTCTCCGACACAAAGCATCCCTCTGTCTTCGGTGAAACACATGTATTAGATTGGGAGTGCGGAAAGCAAGGGTCACACTCCTGTCAGTAATTGCAATGCGATTATGAACGAGCTAACGTGATTAGGGCAGAGGAGTGATTGAAAGGTGAGTGCCGGCCTGTGATGTGGACAGGCTTCTCAACTATGTGGAGGAATTCCAGAGGTAATGGATCATGAATGGCTTTCTCTACCCTAAATGTGGACAAGGAGGAGGGCAGAAAGTTAAAAATGAGTCCTGTTCTTGCATGTGCAGAGAAATGAAAAAACAGGGACTTTGAAGCAGTTTTTATCATTGTGATTCCAGAATTAAATTAAACATATAGGATTTTAGGGCCCTATGATTTCGTGGAATCCAGTTAAAAAAAAATGGAATTTACTGTATAACGTGAAATGTCATGGAATTTGCCAAATTTTGGATGAATAAATCAAAAGTAGGTCATTACACTTAAAACAAAATGTGATTTTGATTTAGTGTCTGTGAATATGGAGTCACAACAATACTATTTAAATATGAATCCTGCATGTTCCGCAGGAACATTCTATGTGAATGAATGGCGCAGTCGCACGGTTTCGTTTACTACAAACATACTGTTGTTTTCAGCTTCTGCCGCCTCAATATATGAGTACACGAAAACATAAACACAACTTCTGCTTCTTTTAAGAAAAACTATTGTCATTTCATATACAAACAGAAACTTTATGGTCTTCAACCTGTCAAAATAAAAGTTCGGTTTAACTTGAAGAAACTGTGACAGAAATATATTGTTTAATGTAATAATAGTACTACTACTAATAATAAAATTATTATTGAAACATTATTTTTAAGGAATATGCACCAAAAAAAAAAAACTTATTTTCAAAAAAAAATGTAAATGCACAACACAGTGTTTCTTTAAAAAAATTATCAATTATATATATATATATATATATATATATATATATTATAAAATGCTTTTGATCATTAATTACATTTAATGAAACCAAAATGCAATTCAGAAAATGCATTTGAAAAATAATTAAAATAATAAAACATATTTCATTTACGTTACGATTGATATTTTATAATTTAACCATTAAAACAGGGTCTAGAACATTTAAACGGGAAAAAAAAATGGAACCCAGAAAAACTAAAATGTAAAAAATAAATAACATTTTTCTGGATTTCATAAGACGCTAGATTTTTGCATGTTAATATCTGACTTTGAAATCAGTATGATGCTAATTCTGTTGCTTTTACCTAAAATTAGGAATGACTCTATCAAAATCAAGGCTCATTAGAAATACGCCCCTCTGCATACATTTCTACATCACCGTATTTATGTGTCTTACTGCACGTTTCGTAGCCGTTTGAAAGTGAAATGTCCAGAGAGTGGCGCTAAAACACACGTTTTAATATGTGACTGTGGCACGTTTTTATAACGTTAGTTTTATTATGCTGCTTGAGATACATATTGTGGCTATTTAAAATTCAAATATCCGCGTAGTGTTGATAAAGGTTAATGCTCTATAATGTTGGAAACATCCCCTACACCAAACCCAACTCTAAACCTAACCGATAGCGTTAACAAATGTTTAAAAATGCATTTGTTGATGCATCTATGCTATTTTAACTTTGTTATGCAGATTTTAGCTGTTTTGTCGAACTGTAGTTTTACGGGGTTCGTACCGGAGCTATATCATGTGCAAGGGCGCAGATAGTTTCACTTTTCTTTTTGTTTTCAATTTGAAAAGCTTGTCATTTACCTCACGTTATGTTATGGAGGCTTTCTTTTAATTTTTTTGATATGATTCCTTTGTTTGCTGAACGTTCTGTAATTTATTAGTCGGTATAGACTAATACAGCATGCTGTGCTTTATCTTATTCATTTTTGTTAATTTAAATAAAGAATAGGCTACCAATGAGTCCATCTTTTGTTTTAGTCATAAAAAGTGAAAGGTGTATAATGTAAGCAAAAAAGACAATAATCTTTTCTTGTAAAACGTGACAAGATCACAAATTCGAAAGCGTCTGAAGTCTGACTTAGACTAAACATGAACTCCCATTCACAAAATTCAAACCAAAAACAATACTACTGATGAAAAAGAATGTACTGGTTGAAAAGCCTGCATTTGCCCATCCCAATTCTGAAGCAGTAGCAGCCCGCCACTACTTAGGCTAATTATGTACATACAGTAGCAGAAACCCTGATTAATCCTCCATTTTACTGGTGTTTGTCGCCTTTTATAGGGACAGTGAGGGGGACGGATCAGGTCACTATGAAACTGGGGGGGTCATGACCCCCCTGTCCCTACTGCCATCTGCGTGCCTGATCACGTGAGCTACCGAGCAAACCTACTGAATTAGAAAACTCACGTATATAAAGCTCTATGTGTGTCGACAACCCTCAAAAGTATCCGTTTTCAAATTGCACAGGATGTTAACATTGTTTTGAAACCATAATATAATATTCTGTAAGTAACTGTGTGAAAATGAGGCTTTATTAATCAAAACTCTGTGTGTAAATCATATTGTGTGAAAAGGAATGAAAGATAATAAAAGAGTTTTACTGCCTCTAGTGTTCATTTCAACAGGAAACCGCTGTGATTCGTACATATAGCTAGGCTACGTTTTTTCTGTTTTGCAGAAATGTATATAGAGGCACGTATTTCCAATAAGCCTATGTTGATCAAAATACACAAAATAAGATATGAAATATGAATAAGAGGATAAGTCTTTTGTTGCATGACCATGTAGTGAAACATGACTGTAAATGTTCAGGAAAAACACTTCAAATGCTTCTTAAGATACATTAACGGAGGTTGCCAAGTTGCTGTTTTATTCGTTGCTATAGACATTTCTACTGTATCAGGAAGCAGATCAGTGATCACACTTACTGGTAATCGACACGTCGTGTTGCTGCTTATTTGCATGAAGTAAACTTAGTTCGAAACTGTTGCATTGTCATCTCAAATAAGGAACTTTTAAGGTTACGTTAAAGTTACAAAATACATATTGTGAATAAAATGCTATTTTAACTTTGTTATGCAGATTTTAGCTGTTTTGTCAAACTGTAGTTTTACGGGGTTCGTACCGGAGCTATATCATGTCCAAGGGCGCACATAGTTTCACTTTTCTTTTTGTTTTCAATTTGAAAAGCTTGTCATTTACCTCACGTTACGTTGTGGAGGCTTTCTTTTAATTTTTTTGATATGATTCCTTTGTTTGCTGAACGTTCTGTAATTTATTAGTCGGTATAGACTAATACAGCATACTATGCTTTATCTTATTCGTTTTTGTTAATTTTATTAAAGAATAGTCTACCAATGAGTCCATTTTTTGTTTTAGTCTTAAAAAGTGAAAGGTGTATAATGTAAGCAAAAAAGACAATAATCTTTTCTTGTAAAACGTGACAAGATCGCAAATTTGAAAGTGAAAGTGTCTGAAGTCCGATTTAGACTATAGCAAAACATGAACTCCCGTTCACAAAATTCAAACCAAAAACAATACTACTGATGAAAAAGAATGTACTGGTTGAAAAGCCTGCATTTGCCCAACCCGATTCTGAAGCAGTAGCGGCCCGCCACTACTTAGGCTAATTATATACATACAGTAGCAGAAACCCTGATTAATCCTCCATTTTACTGGTGTTTGTCACCTTTCATAGGGACAGTGAGGGGGACGGATCGGGTCACTATGAAACTGGGGGGGTCATGACCCCCCTGTCCCTACTGCCATCTGCGTGCCTGATCACGTGAGCTACCGAGCAAACCTACTGAATTAGAAAACTCACGTATATAAAGCTGTATATGTGTCGACAACCCTCAAAAGTATCCGTTTTCAAATTGCGCAGGAAGTTAACATTGTTTTGAAACCATAATATAATATTCTGTAAGTAATTGTGTGAAAATGAGGCTTTATTAATCAAAACTCTGTGTGTAAATCATACTGTGTTAAAGGGAAGGAAAGATAATAAAAGAGTTTTACTGCCTCTAGTGTTCATTTCAACAGGAAACTGCTGTGATTCGTACATATAGCTAGGCTACGTTTTTTCAGTTTTGCAGAAATGTATATAGAGGCACGTATTTCCAATAAGCCTATGTTGATCAAAATATACAAAATAAGATATGAAATATGAATAAGAGGATAAGTCTTTTGCTGCATGACCATGTAGTGAAACATGACTGTAAATATTCAGGAAAAACACTTCAAACGCTTCTTAAGATACATTAAAGGAGGTTGCCAAGCTGTTGTTTTATTCGTTGCTATAGACATTTCTACTGTATCAGGAGGCAGATCAGTGATCACACTTACTGGTAATCGACACGTCATGTTGCTGCTTATTTGCATGAAGTAAACTTAGTTAGAATCTGTTGCACTGTCATCTCAAATAAGGAACTTTTAAGGTTACGTTAAAGTTACAAAATACATATTGTGAATGAAAGGGCATCTTTTTTATATGACCATGCAGTGATGCATGACTATATAAGTTCTGTATATCCCAGGGCTATTTACCATAGTAAATTCAATGAAAAATTCATGTCTATAATATAATGCAAGTAGCAATGAATGGATAAATGCACATGTATTTTTTTTGGAATCAGGTAAACGTTTGATGTGAAGCCTGATGGTTGAGGTGAAAATTATTGTTAAATATTTCAGTTATGAAGAGTCAGTTTCATGACGTTTAAGCAGGTGTGAGCATCCCATGCAGAACACCCTACATCTGCGTCTGCTTTCACCAACACGTAGGGAATGTTTTCAGGAAACGGAAAAGGGAAATTCAGAACCGAATCCCTTTGAATAGAGGTATCATTTGATAAATATCTAAAATGACTTGGACTCACTCCAAACACAACAAACAGTTAAAAGCCAGTAAAGGAGCACTCAGATCTGATAAAGTGACTTTCAGGCAGTTGTGTGTTTATGTCTGTGTGTTGTACACGTTTTCAGCATAAGATTCTCACCGGTTCGTCTTTATGTGAGAATATGTAAGAATCGATTTCTTGCTTACAAACGAGTCGTGCGTTTTGTCATGCAGGAGCTCAGCAAGATGTTGAGGTTATGATAGAGCTGATAATTTTTCACAAAGTGGCACTCGGCAAACAGGTGCATTCAGCTAGAGAAACTGCCTTTCTCTAAATGACTTGAAAACCTAGTTTGTCCCGCTCTCAGTTTGTTTTATCATTTTCATTTTCTGCTCAGTGCAGAGCAATCCATCACACCACATTTCTAAAATTTAGCTGATGACCACAAGTGTGCTATCGCTTTGAAATGTTTCTGTGCACAATGTTGCCACATAAATGTTAGACTGCCACGGTATGATTAAATAGATTTAATTTTATCAATGCATTATTTAGATAAGTGAATAGACCGCGGCAAATGTAGTGACTCAGAGCTTTGATATGTTTTGTCAAGTTGCATGGCAACTTAAGGAAACATACCCTGTCTTTATTTAACCAGTAATCAATTTAATATCATTTTTGCTCTCAATAACTTTTTCTCGCAATACATTTCCTTGTTAGAACTGTTACTCAAAGAATGACAAAAATGCTTATTTTTTCTATTAATTTCTGGGTTTCTTTTTTCACTTCTTAGCCAGTGCATGATCATCTGTTATTGGCGTGAATTTAAAGAAATTTTTATTTAGCGCTTTTAACAATACAGTTTGTGTCAAAGCAGCTTTACAGTATTAAATAGGAAATTAATATATCAATAATGCAAAAGGACAATAGTAAATTTTCAGTTAAAGTCAGTTCGTCATTGAATTCAGTGATATCATCCAGCTCAGTTCAGTTCAAATAGTATCTGTGCAATCAAGTCCATGATATCGCTGGAAAATAAGTGGAATATTGAAAGCCTTGGTGCTTGGTAGGTAATACATTCTAAACAATTATAAGATTTACATTTTTATGGATAAATTTTAGAAAAAGTGTTCATAACTAATGTGCAGGGCATAGTGCAGAAAAAGGGTTTAATATCTTTATATTTTTAAGATGGGCATATACAGTCATGGCCAAAAATATAGTCACCCTAGCAATTCTGACAAAAAATGCAACACTTCTCTCAGAAAATTGTTCCAGTTGCAAATGTTTTGGTGTTCACGTGCTTATTGTTTTTGTTTGCACTGCAACAACAGAGAAGAAAAGTCAAACTTGATCAAATTTCACATAGAACTCATAGATGGACTGGACAAAATTATTGGCACCTTGTCAAAATTGTAAGAAATAATTGCTTTTCAAGCATGTGATCCTCCTGTAATTTGTATTTAGACACACCAGTGGCAAGTAACAGGTGTGGCCAATATAGTAATCACACTTGCAAACAGTTAAAATGGAGAAAAGTTGACTCAACCTTTGTGTTGTGTGTCACACTGAGCATGGGGAAAAGAAAGAAGTGTAAAGAGTTGTCTGTGGATTTGAGGGAAAAAAATGCGGAAAAACATGGAAAATCTCAAGGCTACAAGTCCATCTCCAGAGATCTTTAGGTTCCTGTGTCCACTGTGTGCAATATCATCAAGAGGTTTACAGCCCATGGCACTGTAGCTAACCTCTCTGGACGTGGACGGAAGAGCAAAATTACTGAAAAATTACAACAAAGGATTGTTTAAATGGTGGAGAGAGAACGCTGATTAACTTCCAAACAAATTCAAGCTGATCTGCAGACACAGGGTACAACAGTGTCAGCTTACACTATCCGTCGCCATCTGAATGAAAAGTGATGCTATGGTAGGAGACCCAGGAGGACACCACTGCTGACACAAAGGCATAAAAAAGCAAGACTGGAGTTTGCCAAAACTTATGTGACAAAACCACAATCCTTCTGGGTGAACAGATGAGACAAAAGTAGAGCTTTTTGGTAAAGGACATCATGGCACTGTTTACAGAAAAAGAAATGAGGCTGTCAAAGAAAAGAACACAGTCCCTACAGTCAAACATCGTGGAGGTTCAAAGATGTTTTGGGGTTGCTTTGCTGCTTCTGGCACTGGATGCCTTGACTGTGTGAACGGTACAATGAAATCTGATGATTACCAAAGAATTTTGGGGCGCAACGTAGTGGCCAGTGTCAGAAAGCTACGTCTCCACCAGAGGTCATGGGTCTTTCAGCAGGACAATGACCCGAAACACACTTCAAAAAGCACTCAGAAATGGTTACAAACAAGCGCTGGAGAGTTCTGAAATGGCCAGCAATGAGTCCAGATCTCAAAAACAGCAGTTGGGAGAAGGCATCCTTCAAATCTGAATGACCTGGAGCAGTTTGCATAAGAAGAGTGGTCCAAAATTCCAGTAGAGAGGTGTAAGAAACTCATTCATGGTTACAGGAAGCAATTGATTTCAGTTATTTTTTCCAAAGGGGGTTCTACCAAATATTCAGTTAAAGGTGCCAATAATTTTGCCCAATGCATTTTTTTGAGTTCTGTGGAATTGTATCAGATTTTGTTGTTACACTGCTAACAAAAATAAATAAATAAACATGTGAATACCAAAACATTTGTAACTGCAACAATTTTCTGAGAGAAGGTTTGCATATTCTGACAGAATTGCAACGGTTTTTGGCCATGACTGTACATTCTCCTTTCATAAGTTGCGGGGTTTTTTTGCATACAGATTCATTTTTATAACTGATAACACCTTTACTGGTCCACATTTATCTTTTAGGGAGTGGAGGCAAAGAACCTGTCACAAAGTCCTCTGTTTACCTCGGAAGTGTGACGAGAACTCGGGTTCATTGTAGGTTAACAAGGTGTGAAAACCAGTACCATAAAGCTCAAGTTTACAGACTTCAGGTGATTGAGACTCACCCATCTAAAACAGTGCATCATCCAACAGTATTATGTCTGACATTTAAAAGTTGCAATTCCACAAATCCCTGAAAATTTCCCCCCAGTATTAAGTTCACACAATAGCATCACAGCCAAAACAACCTCCACCCTTCTTGAATAATACCCAAACAGAATCATGGGTCTGTCATGTGGGAAGGTGTGATCTGGATCACCACTGACGTCCCACGTTGATCAATTCTCTTCCTGTATTAGGGAATCTGCTCTAGAATATGCTTTTACAATACTTAAAAACCTATGTGTAGTCATCTCTGTATTTATTTCAGTATTTCATTATTTTATTTTACTCTGTCGCGCTCTGTACTACCCTTTATCTCTCTCAGCTGTTCTACTGTGGTGTGTTATGGGTTCATCGAGCTGGTATGCGGCAGGAATCTTTGGATCAAGGTAATTTCACTCTGTTTGAGATTTTCCCAGGATGTTAAGCTTCCCTTTACCTTTGTGTGCCTCAGCGAGCGAGATAGCAAGCGACACATGTTGCAAACACACACACACGGTGGCTCCTGGTGTTTGACGCCAGCAGCAGGGCAGGGGGAACTTAAAAGATACGGATCGTAAATTACACCCGACACTAGAATTTCCCAAAAGGATCAGATTATTGCAGCCTGACTCAAGTGTGGGGCTATACTGTGAATTCATGTGTGGTAGGGTAATCGTGATGGAGGGCTATTTGATTTGTAACGCCCCTTGCTGGAGGGCTAGAGGCCTGAATGGGGGACCTATCAGTGAACCTTTAAGAATCGTATTAGAGTAGTTCACCCAAAAATGAAAATTAATTTTCTCTCCCTTATGTCGTTCCAAATCTGTATCCTTTCCCCCCATCTGTAAAACAAAAAGAGTCAACTTTGGTCTATGTCATTTGTGCATTACATTGCAAGCTGTGAGTGATGAACAGATTAAAATGTAAGTTGTTATGCAACTGTTGCGACCAAATTATTGCATCAGTGAGTTGAACTAGATCAGTCCAACTTGTGAATGAATCATTCACCAAGTCAAACGATTCAAAAAATTGTCCATTCCTCAACTGGACATTGCTACCTCTCTTATTAGAGGATTAGTTCACTTCCAGAATAAAAATTTCCTGATTATTTACTCACCCTCATGTCGTCCGATGTTCATGTCTTTCTTTCTTCAGTCGAAAAGAAATGAAGGTTTTTGAGGAAAACATTCCAGAATTTTTCTCCATATGGTGGACTTCAATGAGGATCAAGGGGGTTGAAGGTCCAAACTGCAGTTTCAATGCAGCTTCAAAGGGCTCTACACAGTCTCAGTCAGGAAATGAGGGTCTTATCTAGTGAAACAATTGGTAATTTACTAAAAAATGTATACTTTTTAAACATAAATGCTTGTCTTGCACTACCTTGACTTCTCGCATTTCGTAATCATGCATGCGATAGTACCCAGTGTTTACAAGGCAAACGCGCAAAGAAGGTCAAACGCCCTTTACAAAAAGGTAAAACAACGATGTTGGATGATTTTGAAGTTGGAGGAGAAAATGAGATTGAGTTTTTCCCCCTACCCTACCTTTTTGAACCGAAGTACACAGACGAAGAATTAACCACGCTTGACCTTTCCGATTACGCACTCTAATGCGTGAAGTCACGGACACACAATCCAGAGCTAGTGCAAGATGAGCATTTGTGGTTAAAAGTATACAAACTTTACATTTTTTAGAAAATGACAGCTAGATAAGACCCTTATTCCTCAGCTGAAATGGTTTAGAGCCCTTTGAAGCTGCATTGAAACTACAGTTTGGACCTTCAAACCATTGACTCTCAAAAAAAACACAATTTGTTGAGTCATCTTAAAATAATTTGTTACCCTGCTTGCCCTAAAATTTTAAGTTCAGTCAACTAAAATAAGTTTAGTCAACTTGAAATGTTAAGTTGTACTAAGTAACAACTTAGATATTTGTGTTTGCTAAACTTAACAGATGGGTAAATAACCCAGCTGCCTTAAAATTTTAAGTTGATTCAACACATATGTCTAAGTTGTCACTTAGTATAATTTAACATTTCAAGTTGAATAAACTTTTTTGAGTTGCCTGAACTTAAAATTTTAAGGCAGCCAAGTTACAAATTATTTTAAGTTGACTCAACAAATTGTTTTTTACAGTGTATGTGGAGAAAAATCCTGGAATGTTTTCCTCAAAAACATTCATTTCTTTTCGACTGAGGAAAGAAAGACATGAACTTGGATGACATGGAGATGAGTAAATTATCACTTTTCCTCTGACAATGAACTAATGAACAATGTCTTCTGACAATGAACTAATCCTTTAAAATCTAATAAATTTAGTGTTTTGTTTCTTGCACAAAGCTATCACAAAACTCCAGAAGACTTGGTTTATACCGCACGAGTGGCATGCACCACTTTTATGATGCTTTTTTGGTCATTTTTACACTTAAAATGTTCAGTCCCCAATTCAGTTGCATGGAAAAGAGCTAACAGCACAGTCAGTGTTGTCAAGTCTGCAGTTTTCCCATGGAATTGGGCTACTTTAACACTGTTGCCGCGGGTTGCTTGTGATGTCTGCGGGTTGAATCGACCCCAATTATGTGATATTTAGCCCCTGAAATACAAATTTACCAGGGGAACCCCGACAAAAAAAACATGTATTTTATCCCCCGGGACACAATTTTTAACGGGGGACCCCCTTTTGAAATGTGATTGGGCTAGTTTTGGGCTACTTTTGAGTAGCAATTGGGCGGGTTTTGTTGTGAAAACCTGCCAACCCTGAGCACAGTCTTCAGAATATTTTCTTTGTCTTACACAGAAGAAAGTCATGAGAATTAGTAAATGAAGACACAACTAATTTTTGAATGAATTATCCTTTAAAATAAATGTTTAACCTTTTTAAGGTGTGCTAACTTACATCCCTCTCATTCAGTAAGTATAACTTCAAACATGTTTTTAGGCTATATATGGTTAGCACTATTACCGAAAACCCTAAATGAGGTGACACCTGAAGTATGCCGAACGTGAGAATTTGCAGATGATCTCTCTCACATCTATACCTTAACCCAACCTGATTTTAACCCGACAGGTTCTTATCCAAGAACACAACTAGGTGACTAGGGCAACCAAGGTGCAAACCCATCTTAAGATGCCATACCTTGAACATACAGTGCAGGTGTGAGTGTGGGATTGCAGGAGAACTTGACAGGAACCTACACAAGTAAAACAGAAGTGCAAAGCTTGCATTTGTATCAGTGCAGTCTGGTTTGCTACAGGTGGTTTTCAGCTGATAGAAAAAGCAACAAGATTCTGTGCAAAACTCAGAAAGTTAATTTAGTTGCAAGATGGTTTCAAGAAAAAGCACTGTTTGTGCTCAAAGCGTGTTTGATCTCGACGGCTACATTGTTGACAAAGCTGAAGTATGCTTTGCTCCCAGGTGGAACTTCTCAGGATGTTTTCCCAGTAATGCAAGAGTCAGCCATGCAAAGTCAGGATGGCATTTTTTGTGCTGACAAATTCTTGAGGGACATAACCTGCCCCCGAAATGTCCTTGCATTCTCCAACAAGGCTTTTGTTTCTCTGTGTGGGCTCTTTGCTCGGAGGGAGAGGGAAAAAATGGGCACTGGAATGGTAAAGTATCAGCCAGCAGCTGTTGCGTGAGTGACAAACTCAAGGGCTTGTGATATGAGAGGCACAGAGGAGAGGAAGACAGCAGTAGCTGTGCTGTCCAACATAAAAACGAATGGACTGGCGTGTAATAAAGAAAAGACGGTACCTGGACACAATAATATTTGCATGCACTTAAGGGTCTTTGTGCAAGCTGAGCCCCCATTTTTGACGGTTGTCTGTAATGTATGAATGAGGATTCGGGAGAATGAATGCTGTAATGTTGGTCATGTGCTGGCAGGGGGGCTTTTGACAGGGATCTACATTGTCAATTTAGACTAGACAGACTATGTCTGAAGAAAATGTCTGTCAACACATTGTCCAGGTTGCCTTTTGATGTCTGAAATGATGATTGGGTAAAAATAACATAGATTCCTCCAGTCATTTTTTTTAAGTGAGGCAAAGAAAGTCTTTCTCTTTTTTTTTTCTAATAGGAGATATGCCTGAAGCTATTTTGTGACTGCTGCTCTATACAGTTATTTCCTAAGGTCTGATGCACCTGTTGTGGGTTTGTGCAAGTAAATGAGATAAAATTGAGAAGCAGTGTTACAACGTTTCCACTAGTATGTGAACAATGCTTAATTCCTCTGCGTCTCTCAAACTGTTGGACACTTCTTACCTTTATTTGGGTAAACAAAGGAATTCAGTCAACAATAAGGCTTTGTTTATTTTGCTTAAAATAATGAGTGAGTTTTAAAGAGTTTGTGAGGCTGTCGCATTCGAATGAATGTGTTAGGCAGCGTAAAACATTTAACAGATCATGTTTTAATTTCATTTAAGGCTAGTAAAGCTAACCAAATTAATAGGTAATTAATAGGTTATTAAATGAATTTTTTATTTTACATTTTTTTTTATTTTAAAATGAATTAATATGTGGATGAATCTGAAAGTTAGTTTCACATGCTTGAGCATATTAAATTAAAATAATTTAATGACAAGTGTCCATAATTTAATGAAGAGATTTGTTCCTCATAGTTGGATAAAAGAAAGAGTGATTATATATATATATTTAATTCAGTTCTGTGTAAACTGTTTAACTGTTTTTGCTTTTAACAAAAGCAGTTTCAGCATTTACAATAATTGTAAACTATGTCAATTAATGAAGCATATCAAATATTTTTGTGATGGATGGCTAAGTGCTTTTGTTTTCATTCAGTAAGGACATCTGCAGTTGCTCAACCACAACATTATAACTGTGAGAAATCTGTTATTTTGTTATTCTCTTTTTTATTTTTAATGGTAAAGACATTTGCTGCTTGATGATTTTGTTAAAAATGCATATAATGCATGTATTTTATAAACATACAAGTCTGTTAAATGGTCACCTGTTTATTCAAAAATACACGGTTCTTTAGAAAACTAATTTACTTTGTTCTGAGAACTAATGTTTGTACTAACTTAATAATATATAAAATTGTGATTGATGATGATGAACTTTATAAAAATCTTTTCTGTTTAACTGCTCAATTAAGCAGAATTAAACAATAATGTAAACAGAAATTGTTTGTAATTGTAACTGAGAAAATAACTGAAATTAATTAAAACTGCATTAACTAAATTTGGAGAATATTTTTTATAAATAATACACTACAAAACAAAAGTGTAAAATTATATTTTGTAACATCAGTTGGTAACACAAAGATTGTTTTAATATTTTATCTTTGATTTTAGTAAACAAACATGTTTTCAACAAGTCTACAGAAAGATCTTCCTCTCTAATTTTTTGTAGAAAATTTAAATAGTTTAGATGTGCGACTGTACGTTATTTGTAAAAAACATTTTCTTTGGTTTTGCAGATGTATTCTGCTAGGAAAAAAATATATTCATAGTAATTAAGAATGATTTCTTAGTATTTTAGCAACAATGGTTTCACATCAAGGAAGTGTTTGTTCAGCACTGTAGGTTATTGCTGTAATACATAATACTGATATCTGAGCTTAAATGAAGAGAACATTGTAAATGATTAAATATTTGTGTCTCAGAATTAGTTTTACTATTATCATATTATAGGATGATTGTTTCATGTAACTGTGATGCTATCTCTATGTGTTTAAATTAATATTATAATCATATTTATGATATGAGATACATATTTAATCTTATCATTGAATTTATGAGAAATATAACTATCAGTGTTTTAGAATTTGCTTTGTCTTACTGTGTGAGAAAGACCACACAGAAAGACTTCCTTGATTTATAGAAACCTAAACCTTAAGCTCTTCGAGTTTCCATGGCAGAAAACATCTAGAGTAACGTGTGATAAACTTAAATGTAAAATCAGCTATAATATTTGAAGGGTCTGGCAAACTTTGTTTGGGTGTGTCTTCACGGATATCGCGTTAATTGCAGGCATCCGGGAAATAGCATGAGCTGCTTAGCCCAGTAAGAGCAGCCTTGTGTGACGTCATTATTCCGCGAAAAAACAGCATGGTCAGGTTAGAATATAGAGGCGTGAACCACAGACAGGCATTTGAATCAGACCGTAGTTAACTTGTGTATGAGAGGGGATATGTGATGTTCTGCCGTGTCTTTTTTGACATATCATATAAGCGATTTGTTTAAGACTGTTTACTCTGAAAGATTTTTATCCCGGCTAAGTTAATGAACTTAAAGACTAGAAGATGCTCATATTACTGTTGAGCGTAAAAAAAAAAATTAAAAAATGTTTGGCTTCTTGAATGTCTTAAAATGAGCTCAAATGAAGCTATAAGCGTTGATTTATAGATGAGGGTTAGAATTACACGTCACTGGATGGGGATTCCAAACGTTGCTGACAGACGGATATTTATATATTTTATGAAGATATTTTATGCGAATAGGGAAAAAAACCTTACAGAAACAACTTTCATGTTGCGTTTGTTTACACATAAATGTTTTAAACAATCAAAAACGTTCTAAAGCTCAGTATTTGAATACCGGTAATTTATTAGTAATTGTTTTATTTAAAAAAGAACATCTGAATGGTGACCTGAAAAGAAACGTTTTATATCGTTAAACTGAAAAAGGATGCATCCTTGATGTTGTTATGACTCGTAGTGCCACTGTCTGAAGCTATTAATGCAGTATTTAGATGTGTGAAACCCATTCATGATACCCTGCATTACCGAAATTGCAGTGTCGGCTGCATGTGGGTAACATTGCAGTTTCCATAAATAACGCTAATGTTTAATTAGGAAATGAAATGACTACGTGTTTCAGCATTTGAGTAATTGGAATTGCTTAATTACACCCTAAATTCCATGCTGTCACTAATAGAAATCATTCTGCATGCTCTGTTAATTTATAATTTAGAATCCCTATTGCGTTTGGTCAGGGTGAAGTACTTTAATAGAAATATAGATTAATGAGGAGACTACCTTTGAAAATGACGACTTTCATATTATTTAATTGTATTGCGTTTTGCCCTTTCAGCATAATTTGTAATCTGCTTCACTTTATCTGATAAGACACGGACCTTATAATTAAAATAGCTTTAAGTTTCTCAAAGCATCACATTCGGGGTTGCAGATATTGCTGCCGCTCTGCTACGTTTGTATAAATTTATGTATGACATCTGCGTGCGGCAGACTCTGGGAAATAGCAACGTTCATCAGGTGATCGGCAAAATAGATTAGGTTCTTCCTGGCACTTTAGAAGGTGAAGTTCCACAGACAAAGTCTGCCCGGTAACAATCCGAAAGCCCTAGACGCACGCAGAAGAACTATTGGCTATGCAAATTGACAAAGGGGAGGAAACAATCTACAGCGAGAAAAAAAAAAGTTTTAAAGAGACATTTCCTATCACATTTAAAAGTGTTGAAACGAAGCAACTGTTGCAAGAGTACATAGCTGCGGTCTGTTGAGTTCTTCAGAATCACTGTAACATGCTGGAGAACCTCGAGATGCTCCTTGATCAATAACTCACTGTAGATGCTCTGCAGAAGACACATTAACGCTATTTAATTCTGATGTCCCTATTATACGTAATGTTAACATGCTTTGCTACTTAAAAGACTTTCTAAATGGGTTTGTGCGTTATGCACGTTCAAAATCGTCACCTGCATGGCAGAACGCAATTTGGAACGCTCACATCTCCTTTTGAGGCTTGGCTTTTTGATCCTAAATAGAAATATGACGCTTTATATAATGCACCGAGGGCAGTTCAAGAGAATGACTATCATTCAGCTGCTATCTCTGTCGAGAGAGCGTTGCTTCATGCTTTCGCTGCATTTCCTAGAAAGCTATCTCGTTGACCACAGGCGTTGCTGCTTCATGTAAGATAGCTCTATTTCGACTTTGTGATGACGAGGTGGCGTTTTAGTGTCCTTCAGTCAAAAAAGAAAGTTTTTTTTGGCAATATATTGGTCTAATTTGCGTAAAAGTCTGCCTGGGCATGACTATTGATCATCTAGGATAGACATAGCCTATTATTTGATACGAAATAATATCATCAATAAAAACAAAACAAACCCACTTTTAGAACTTTTTGCGATATCATACATAAGTTGAGTGTTGCATTGGGTGCGCTGTGTTTATGTTTACGTTTATCCAGCCTCGTTAAAATAGTTGCGCATTAATGGGTGAGTTGACTAAGAATGAACGTCTTGCATGATCCATAAAAATATTAGCCAATATTGTAATTCTTGTCCATCTTGTGGGGGCTATTGATAACCAGAGCAAGAGGGCTGGAAAAGAAGAGGAAGACCAAGCATGTTGCGTCTGGCCAATAATAAGATCTGCTTTGTGAAGCTTGCGTCACACAGCCTTACATCTGCAGACCTCAAATGTTGCAGCTAGAGGAGCAGAGCAGAGAAAGAGACTAGTGGGGAAAAGTTTGCAAAAGGATCAGGACTAACCTGGACAGCCCTGTAGACTGATTTTATGTGCCTGAGAAGTCCTTTCCGCTCTTTTTGACATTTCGCAAGCATTGTATTTGACTGTTTGTAGGCATATTTGAGATCGAAAAGGACTGTAACAATCATGGAACTGCTTTGTCTCGAGATGGACACCATTGTAAGAGCCCGTCCTGACCCGAATCTTCTATATGATGACAGGGTACTACAGAGCTTGTTGACCATCGAAGAGAGGTTTCTTCCCCAGTGTTCATATTTTAAATGCGTTCAGAAAGATATTCAGCCCTTTATGCGGAGGATGGTGGCAACTTGGATGTTGGAGGTTTGTACTTACCCGATCATTTCCGCGCTTACACCGTATCTTCAAAACGTCTAGCAAAGTGTTTTCTCCTTTATTCTGTCACGTAAGCTCTGTAGAATGCAAGTAAAGGAGCTTCTTTAATATTTCCGAAATGGCAGATCCGATTTTGTCGCGCTATTTATTTTATTGCAGTCATAAGCGCTGATTTTGGACCAAGTTCACGATTAGATTTGCAGGGGGATGGAGGTTTTCGACATATGTCAGTGATCATAAGCGCATATTTCCTAAAGTTTTCGGTTCCGTTAACACAGAGGACAGAATCGTGCTTAATGTTATTTATTTATTTTTTGGATAAATATTTCCATGCACACGTATGCACTTCAATGCTTGCCGCTGTGCTACATCTAACCATCGCCATGTTGGTTTTTCTTTCACAACAACTTTATCGCAACAAAATGATCATAACAACTCTTTACATGTGCATGACTTGATAAATGAGCGTTTGAGCTATATATTTATGGTTGAATGTATTGGGAATTACTTTTCTATAATTTTGTACAATTTTTTGAAATATATGGTTGCGGAAGGGGCGAGGGCCCGCACTGCTTCTTAACCCGTGCTGATCGAAGTCTATAGCCTTGGAATTAAGTTCGTTTTTTGTCAGAATCCTTCATATTTCTTATCTCTGAATGTTGGAAACGTTAGAGGAGGACCTTAGCTTTATTTTCATGTCTTAAATTGTCAGGTGAATCGAGCAGGAGAATTTATAAAAATTTTTGAAAAAAATATTTCGGTCCGATGGTGACGCACTCATCTAAGATCGCATGCTACTTCGTTTAAAAAATCGCGTTTTAATCATATAAAACTTCGATTTGATAGCTTGTCAATTGTCGGGAATGATGTGAAAAGGATTGCTGAATATTTAGAGGTTTGAATAGTGGACCTAGACAATTTATTTATATTTTTAAATATTTTATGAAAATATGACGAATTAAAAAAACAGATCCCGTACTGTGTTGCATGGGTGTTTTTTGGCTCGGGCGATTGTGACTTGAATTCATTTCTTACTGAATGAACCAAAGGAATGTGAGTCTATTGACAAAGATGTTAGAGTCCCCTTTTCATCCATTAAATTTATACATTTATAACAGCGACATGACAAAAAATCGCACTTTTTTGGAATCAATCTCTAATGTTACCGTGACGATTTACAACCTGTTATCTATGCAACTGATGGACAATACTACGTATTTCGTTTTCTCGTCATAATTATTTGATGCATATATAGTCATTGTGAGTCATATAAATTAGACTAATTTTGTTGCGCCACGTGCATCTTTTCCTCTGAACTTATTAAGTTATGCCCTGCCCTTTCCAGGTCTGCGAGGAACAGAAATGCGAGGAAGAAGTTTTTCCACTGGCTATGAACTACTTGGACCGATTTTTAGCGGTGGTACCAACAAGAAAATGTAACTTGCAGTTGCTCGGCGCAGTGTGCATGTTTCTTGCGTCTAAATTGAAAGAGACGCGTCCATTAACTGCAGAGAAGCTGTGCATCTATACTGATAACTCAATCAGACCGCAGGAACTGCTGGTAAGCACCTAATAAACTCTTTGCATACCGAAACTTTCTAACTTATCTGTAGTCACTGCTGGAAATTTGTTTACATACCTTATTCACAGTTTTCCTAAATATATATTACTAAGCGTTTATTTGTTTACATTACAGTGTATACTGCTGTTAGGGGAACACTAAATCTTTTAACAGTCATCCCACTTAAAATAAAATTTCAGGTTATGCAAATACTTGTATACTGTAATTTGTGATGGAATTTTTTTTCAAATTGTGTATGTTTACAAATCAATGACATAAGAATTAAAAGCAGTCTGCAGCAAGTTCTGTTTGACAAAATATTCTCCCGACTGATGGATGTTCTCCACAAACATTCAAATATCAACTCAAGGGTATTAGAGTACGTTTCCATGCATGACAGGGCTATTACGCCATCTAGTGGCAACTATGCAACCCACAGCTTACATCAAGGCTGAGGTCTTATTCCACCTGTATTTGTTGGTTGATTATAGATAGTCTTACAGGAGTCCAGTGATTTTAAGACTCTGCCAATTGAAAGATCTACTGATTACTGACAGTCTACTGACTGCTTGTCACTGTCTAATTGGCTAATCATCATTCAGCTTCTTCAAATGCATAGGTTAACTATATGAGTAATGTTTTAAAGCAAATACTGAAGACACAAAGGCAAAATATGCTGGTAAATTACTCATTACTCAGTGTCAAGGGGAAATACACTACAAAGTGGCATAAAAACGTTCTACTACATTACGTCTGCACTTGGGTTTTCCTCCGCTCTTGACACTACTAGCTCATCAGTGTCTAGTGGGCAGTTTTCTAGTAGCTCAGGCCAAAGAAAAAAATTATTTTATTTATGAGTCCTCAGCAAAATGCTGCTGTGATGTTTTTGTTTTTTCTTAGCCTGGGCTTAGTGTCATATCTTTGTAGTTGTTGTTAGAGCTTCTGCTGGTCTGCAAAGTCCAACAGAAGCAGGAAGCCGAAGATCAGCTGTCACAGTCGTCTTCATTTTTGTCCTCGTTAGCTGGCAAAAGTTCTTGCAAATGAAACCACAGTGGCAGCCTAGAGGTACGACTGGAGGGCTCAAAGAAGGAAGTGGGTTCCTGCATCAAGGCTGTGTTGCAAGAGTGTCACAGTGAGTTTTAGGGCTGGCCTCAGAGCACTTGTGAGGTGACACTGGACTTCTGAGTGGAAAGTTCACAGAAAAAAAAAAATGTTGTCCTTAAGTTACCTAAAAATGGGTCAAATTTTTGTGGTCATTTATGGCCTCATAAATGTTCTACAGTGCTTAGAATATGACCAAAGATTGAGTTGGACAATAGGTACACAGTCATTTGCTGACATTTTATGCAATGTTCAGCCTCTTCACTTAACTAGGAAAGTTCACCCAAAAATGAAGATTCATCAAAAGTAATCATTTACTCAACCTCATGTCGTTCCAGACTTGACAAGAAGATATTTTGAAGAATGCTTGTCCGTACAAAGTCAGTGGGGTCCAAAATGGTCTCTCTTCAAAATATCTTTTTTGTTCTCCACAGAACAACAGCAAACTGATCATGCATACTGCTTATACTGCCTAAACTTTACAGATCAGTTAGAACGCAAAGCCTCATTTTCACATTAGCATGTAATTGGTTTTCTTTTGGAGAACGCCTCTGCTCATAGTTTACATTCCATCATACCTCTCTTGGTGTACCAGGAGTCAATGGTTTTTATTGAGCAAATGTGGCTCCAACATGTCATCCGGGCTGCATGTTCACATGAGGCACCTCCCCTGAGAAAAGAACTGACAAGAACGTGTAGCTGTTTGTACTTTTGGGTGAGTCACTCACCAGTGAAATCCAGCAGAGGAAGTGGAGAAATCACGCGTTAGCGGAAGGCTGCCATTGTATTCCTTTTCACTTAGAAAGCCACTGCAGGGGTGTACGTTCAATCCTTGTCGGTGCTTTAGAGCAGTTGCAAAGGCCTGTACTATGTTTCTCAGAAGGTAATGGCAACCATATTGGGCCATCTCATGACTAAAATGCGTGTGGTTGACTTGTGGAGAAAACCACCTCCATCTGAGTGAGAGCTCAGTCATAAGGACTGTCCCAGCAAATGCAAGTTTTCCCCAGTTAGTCACTTGCTCCCCTGTTACTCACCCCACTTTAAACAGGATGGGGGAGTGGTTATTTGACGGATGTTGTCTTCTTGTTGACCGAAGCCAAATGACTTAGCATGTTACGTTTACATTTGTCACTGTGAGTTAGGTCAAAGCAAGTTCATGTTGTGCATCAAGAGTGCCCCCAAAAGACGAAATCGTGTCATCAGCACTGTCACATTCATGGTCACTGTTGAGCCCTGTTTATTCCATTGAGGTTACACCTCAATCTAATTACAAGCCTTCTCATATATATATAATATAATGTTTTTACAAATGTGTTTGTGGTTGCACATGGGCTAATGACAGGTCCAACATTTAACTGTGTACTCAGACCTCTTTTGACTTGACAGATCGCTATAAAACATACTCACAATTACACTTATATGCTTAGGAGGAAAGTACCCGATGCTGGACAGCCTCTGCGAAGTGACTGGGCAATCTGAGTGACCCATTTTTCAACTCAAGTGTGCCTGCATTCAGCCTTGTAGCTTTTAGGATTTCAGCTTGTATCTTTGCGTAGCCAAGACGCAGAGTTTTACTAATGCTAGATTTTTATTAATGAACTTTGAGATCTGAATATCTCAAGTACTGCTAATTGATTCTGATCACGCAAAGTATTTACGTTTGAATCTATAATGATTTTGCTTCTTTCCTCAAACCTTCTTTTCAAGGAATGGGAGCTGGTTGTCCTGGGCAAATTGAAGTGGAATCTGGCTGCTGTCACTCCCAATGACTTTATTGAGCACATTATGAGGAAACTTCCGCTGCCTGAGGATAAGCTGGACCTGATCCGTAAACATGTGCAGACTTTCATCGCCCTTTGTGCAACAGGTAGTGTATTCAATGTAGATGACAGATGTTCAGAAATAAATAAATGCCCACAAAGAATGTGAACCCTGTTGAAAAAACCAACATATGCTGGTTAGGTAGGTTTTGAAGTATGGATGCTGGTTTAAGCTGGTCCTTAGCTGGTCATGTACTGGTCCTAAGCAACTAGCTCACATCTTAAACCAGTACATGACCAGCTTAAAACCAGCTAAGGACCAGCTTAAACCAGCATTCGTGCTTCAAAACCTACCTAACCAGCATATGCTGGTTTTTTCAACAGGGTAGTGCTCCACAGAACCTATCCTGCTCGGTTTTAAATGAATATTTTCTCGACATGCATTTGTGCAAAGTATCCAGCCATCTAGAAATTAGGTTACACTAGCTATCGTGTTCATGGTTAGTCCATAAATTTAAAAAAAAGAAGGAAAGATAGTGTTTGGCAACTTGTATTTGTCTTCCACTCATGTTTTTAAGTATGACTGATAAAAGATCCACTGCTCAGTCAAGTTGGTGTTGATGTCTTGCTTCATCACCTCAGTAAGTGATGTGTTGCAAAACATCCATGTTTTTCCTCGCAAAACCTGAAATCAAAGCCGACTTCTGTGGGCTTAGTATCTATGGCAACTTGATTCAGGTTCTCGTTGCAGGCAAATTATCAGATGCCATCTCATTACATTCATGAGAAACTATGTGGACTGAAATAGCGATGTGTAATGGAGAGAATTTCTCTGGAAGCCTTATGTGCTTGCCTGGTATGTTTGGCGGGCATATCAGTGGCTAGGCTTGAATGCAGTGACACTTCAAAGGGTAGTTGTATAGTTAAGGACATTCCTGCGTGCTGGTGAGCCAGTGGTTATACTGTTCCTTCTCCTAGAGGTGGACTACCTTTAGGAGATCAAACATGGAGATGAGAGGAGGGTGAGAAAACGTGAGGAGTGTATTGTTCTAGGCGAGCCAAATAGTAAAGCATGTCATGTTTTCATATCTTATCCCCTCTTCTCACGCCTCCCAGATGCTCCAGGGCATGACGACTTTCCCATAATCAGGAGCCTTTGTGGGGCTGGTTCTCCCAGCCAAGCCTGCACCCAACATCACCATAGGCAGTAATGGGATCCAGTGCACCACCCTTGTTCCCTCAGGCTTTTCCCTTCCTCCCTGGGGTTGCTCAGCTCCCCAGGAACTTCAGGAGTGAGTCTGACTTTGGGAAAGTGGGATATGAGGGGAGAGAGCTGACATGTCTTCTCCTGTTGGTTTTTGCACTAGATGTAGATTTCTTGTGAAACTGTTCTGAACAGAATCCAAACTGGTTTGAATCATTGGATAAGAATCTCTTGTTCTTGACAGGATGAGCATTGATGATAACTAAGATAATAATTTAGCTTGGTTTTTCAGAAGGTAGTGACATATACCTCTGTTGTTATATACACAAAGTAGTTGCTAGTTTAACAACAGGGACTCAATGGGTATCCAAAAGATTTTAATTGCTGGGCAGATGACTTGACCGCCGCTTTTCTTTCCTCTGTACAGTTTGCTTTATTTGCGGAGAATTCCGCGTCCTCTTCTTTTCTGAGACATGCATAAATCACGGCCCTGAGTGGGAAAGGAAGAGAAGAGCGTGGAAAGGCGACAGCTAATTTTTAATGGTTCTTCTCTTTTGATAGACCAGTTCCGTTCAGAGCACTCGGCAAGATTTGGTCAGGCAGAGTAGACCGGTTCGGTATTAATTAATAACATGGAGGGGCCTTTCAGAGATATGCAAATGACTGGAAGGCTCGGGTAGAGACAGCAAGAAAGGAGACAAAAGGAACAACCCTCCATTTCATATGCAGAGGCATGTAAGGGTCATTGCAGAAGGAACACCCGATAAAACATTTCTCTGGAGGGCAGTCTGTCGAAGGCCTGGACAGGAACAAGCTCATTAACAGCGATTATACCCCATTCTTACTGTTAAACACCCAGCACCCCCTTTACTTCGCCGTCCGTACATTGTCGGTAGATGTATACGTACATCATCTTGCCACTATTCAGATGTTTACTTATCAGAGAAATCACTTAAGAAGAATAAATAACTTGTGACTGGTGGAGAGTTCAGCAGGCCTGAAAATTAGATCTACCAATTCATGTCATTTCTCATTCAAGAGGCTCTGTTTCCTCCCACACCGGCCTGACTGCTGTTGCTCAAGACTCTGCACTGGAGCAAGACTGAAACAAGTTGTTACAGGATTTTAACAGTCAAACAGGGTTCCTGTTTTTAATTCATCTGTTTTACTATGGTTTGACAAGGCAGACCAACACGCTGCTTTTGATGATGAAATTACTTGTTGAAGATTTGTGGCAGATTGGATCATTTTCAAACAATGACAATAGACGGTTAATGTAATGGTATTAAGTAATGTTAGACATAAATATTCCAGACATCCAATTATTTAAAGCCTCATAATGAGACACAACATAACTACAAGTTATTAAGTTCACTTCCAGAACAAAAATGTACAGATAATTTACTTACCCCCTTGTCATTCAAGATGTTCATGTGTTTCTTTCTTCAGTCATAAAGAAATTATATTTCTTGACGAAAACATTCCAGATTTTTTCTATGGTGCCCGCAACTTAGAACTTCCAAAATAGTTTAAATACAGCTTCAAAGGGCTCTAAACAATCCCAGCCGAGTAAGAAAGGTCTTATCTAGCGAAGCGATTGGTTATTTTCCTTTTTAAACCCAAACGCTCATCTTTATTATCTGCAATGTGTACAGGTCGAAAAACTCCCATCTAATTTTGTTCTCCAACTTCAAAATCATCCGACATCGCTGTTTTACCTTTTTTTGTAAAGGGCATTTGATCTTTGCACGTTCACTTTGTAAACACTGCAGCGATGTAGGACAATTTCACATGAGGAGGACAAAAGTTCACATATTCATTACAGAGAATAGACGAGCATTTGAGGTTAAAAAGTATAAAATTGTAAATTTTTTAGAAAATAACTGATCGTTTCGCTAGATAAGGATCGTTTAGAGCCCTTTGAACCTGCATTTAAACTGCATTTTGGAAGTTCAAACTCGCAGGCACCATAAAAGTCCACTATATGGAGAAAAATCCTGGAATGTTTTCTTCAAGAAACATAGTTTCTTTACGATTGAAGAAAGAAAGGCACGAAGATCTCGGATGACAAGGGGGTAAGTGAACTTCTCTTTGACGTTAAGATCTAAACTTACACACTTTACCGGACTTTCCATGTGACTGAGTGCTAAACTGCAATGCCAAACTCATGTTTATGTTTGATCTTTATCAGTCAGGTCAAACATGGCTGCTTGAAACAAGACTTTCTGTTAATGCAAACCTGTACATCTGCATGTGCGTCTGGCACTTGATTTATTGCCCCTCAAATCATCGGCCTCTTTGGCCGTTCCTCAACTTTCCGGACGCTTAATTAATTTACAAGTTAAATGCGTATACAGCACATTGCACCCACCAAGGAGCTTGCTGTGTTGGCACAGGTCTGGGGATGCAGTGTGGCGAGGGCAGGAGAATGGTCCATTGAAGGGGGTGAGAGGCTGGTATACCAGGCCAGCCAGCCGCCGCTTACTAGGAGCCTTCCATCACAGGCGTCCCCACTCAGCTACATACACTGTTTATCCTCTGCATGAATATCAATGAAGCCGCGTAGAATACAGCCATTCTTCCCGTACCACTCTCACAAACCAGAGCGTCCAGCTCTGCCGCTAGCACGCGCGTACTCTTGTTCCCTCGACAAACTTGTCTTGTCTAGAGTGTGAAAAATCAGATTGCAACCCACTCAGCGCACGCAAGCTGTGTGTGGGCACCCAATTTCTTTCCCTGCTCCAAAAGGCCCAAAGAGTTGCAATGCGGTTTGTTTTGTCTTCTTCCGCTTGACCAGAACTTCTTTTAATAAAATTTTCTCTGGCCCGGAATCAACTACAAAGGGAAGAGTGTATAATAAGTTCATTTATTTGTCAACACTGAGCTTCAAAATGGCTGGCTTTGAATGTTAAGAAGGCAATGAAGGCACGCTCGTCAGTTATCAAAGGCCCCAAGGCTTTGATTTTTTTTTTTTTCCTCAAAAGAAAAGAGAAGAAAAATCACCCTTAGAGCCATCACACACAGTTTGCTTTGCAATTGAATATGGCAATATGGTAATGCAAAGACTGCCAGGGAGTGTGGGACCATGAGCCCAGAGGTGGCCCTGCATCAGAGGAATGGCATGGGGGGAATGAGGTGGGTAGGAGGGTCTTTTCTTCTGCCAAAACCTTACGAAGGTCTGGACACTAACTAAAGAATGATGCTTAGTGCCCCCCTCAGCCGCCCCTGCTGTCTGAAACCCAACAACACCCTCCCCCAACACCCATCTTTTGTGCTGGCTGTCGGGGTTGAATTGGAATCCAAGGAGAGGACTTGATGTTGCATCTCTCAATTGGATGAGATGAGGTGATGATTTCAGACAATGAGGCCACACTCTCTTGCTCACTAGACCCAGGTCCATCAGTGGCCACACTCAATTAATATGCTAAAAGATAGCAGCAACTCTGATACAAATCCAGAGCTGTTGTAACAACAAAGCTAGAGCATGTGTGCCATTCAACCTTTGGGGTATGCGTCTGGAAAAGGGAGAGGGGGAGCCGTAGAAAAAGAAGAAAGACAGAAATCAATGAGGCAGGGGGCAGACAGCGTAAGCTGTTCGTTTCTTTCTCTTTTCCTCTTTCTTCCTCCCCCTCTCGCAGTCAGTCGTCTTTTTGGGCTTCAGGCCCGTTCACAAGCTGTCTTATTTGCATTATGAATGACAGTGAGAAAGCTAACAAGGTTATTGGTCTTTGAGATGTACGCCTGTGACCACACGTGGAAAAAGGACCTACAGCAGTGAGCACTGGCAGGGGGACTGTGGCTCTTTATTCCATCCTTTCTGAAGGCTATAGGGCTTTTTTTCAAGGAGCACACGATTTACTTAGGAGCTGGAAGAAAAGGGGCCGATCTGCAAAGGGTGACTGGAGGAGAGGGATGGGGGTGGGGGTGCTTTTCAGATTCTTTTCAAGCCAAGTGAACCCTCATTATCCTGGGCTGCAGTCATTAGCAAAGGACTGTGCACAGACCTAATGGAAAGGGCTTTATTTATTAGTATTCCTGATTTGTGAATTTTTGCATTCATTTCGAGACAGATCTTAATGCCTGGTTTTGCTCTTTCCTCAGATTTTAACTTCGTCATGTACCCTCCATCCATGATCGCAACGGGCAGTGTGGCAGCGGCTATCTGTGGCCTGCAGCTGAACAGCACTAACCGCTCACTGTGGGGAGACAACCTAACAGAGTTACTCGCCAAGATCACAAACACAGAAGTTGTGAGTATTGCTGCTTTGATGATAAATTTTACTAAAAACTTGAACTTGAACGAACCGTTATGATACAAGGTATGTCCATGCAGGCGCATCACCTCACAGTGTGTATATATTTGAAAGTGGGGGCACTCTTTATTTTAAAACAGAGACTGTGATGATTCTGAGAAGATTCTTCAGCAACGCTATTGGTAATCTGTGGGGCGAGTGTAGCTGTGCCTGTAGGACTGTGAGAGGAGTGCTGTGCATTTCCCCTATTTACTCAATGGGCTTGGGTCCAGCTTCAATTCAATTTCACATTCAGCCACTGAATTACTGGAAGTGAAATGGGATTGACCCTGACTGAGAGAGTGTAAGGAAAGAATCCGCAGGGCTAGGGGAATGTGTCAGGGGAACTATGGCTTTATGCATATGACTTGCATACAAATTCACACGTACTCTTGCACGAGCGACCACCTCATGGTCATTTAGCTTTGTTTAAGGGGGAAAATAAAAGCAACAGAGAATAGAAAAGTAGGGTTAAGAGAAGAACCCAGGAAACACATTTAATTCCTGCCCTGACCTGAAGAGGTCAACCCTCCCCAAGATACCCTAGAGTGCAGTGCTGCTGGTAGAAAGCCTGCTGCCCCAGCATGTGGTGTGTGAAGTCGTACACCATAGCAGAGGAAAAGCAAATAGTCCTCCACAGCAGTAAAGGTACTCAGTGTCTGAGGAGTGTGAGGTCCAGGGCAGAAGGAATGAACTGCCTGGTCCATGAACAACTCGTCACATTGCTGGATGCCAACAAGCCATACATTTAAAAACATGCAGGTATGGCTGTGCACGCTACCCTAAGCTATACCTTAAAGAAAACATAAAGGGATAGTTCACACAGCATGAACATTCTGTCATCCTTTACCCCCATGTCAATTCAAACTTGAATGACTTACATTCCACCATGGAACACAGAAGAAATTTATTTGGTTACCAACATTCTTCAAAGTATCTTCTATTGTGTTTCACAAAAGAAAGTCACATAGGTTTGGGATGACACATGTGAACAATTCAGTGGAAGTCGGTTCAGACCAAGGAATTGAACCAAGCATCCTTAGGTTAAACTGCGCACTGAATTTGTTTGGGACAAACACACTTTGCCCATCAGAACTGTAGTATTGTGTTAGGAAAGTCTTAGAGGTCCTTTCTAAATGGAACTGGTTGACCGTTTGGTAAATCAGTGAGATATCTATACCAGGAGTCAAGTAGAAAAACCTAGTCTTCAATAAACAAGATTTTATCATACCTTGGTGTATGAGGACCTTCCAGATTGAGGTTGGGAGGTGAGCGGTCAGACAGAGTATGAAGGAAAGTCAACCCAGTTCCAAATGATGCTGCCAGCCTCCCCACCAGGAACCTTGCTGACATTTGTGGTGTCCAGTGCCTGTAGTTTCCAGTAGACATGTGATAGGGGCAGCCAGCCTCTTCCAGTCGCCCTTGGAATGTGTGTGTAGCCTAAGACACACCTGGTGAAGCATACTCTGTGCAGCAGTAAGGTACACACATGCATGCCAAACCAGGAATTGGCTTGAAGTTTCCACAAATACTCTAAGGTCTCTCTAAGAAAGAAGCAAAAGGCAATAAATATTCACCTGGCACTAGATGTTTACAGTAAAGTTTGCTACTGTAGCTACAGTAAATGATGCTTATTGTGCTGTTGTTTTCAGTGGTACCTCTAGAAGCTAAAACTCTGCTTATGGAGAAACTAATCAGGAAGAGAGAACGCACTCTTTGAGATACCGCAGTTTCTAAAAGTAGGTGAAATGTTAGAAACTCTGGGTCTGGCATGCCGAGAATGCTCCTTTGCCTAAAGTCATAATGTCATGAGGACTCTGTTATTTGCAACCGAAATGTTATTTGGAACTGAAAAGTTGCAAATTATTTAGAGAAGAACTTCAAGGCTTTTTTGGTACACGGGATCATGTGTTAGGCCCCCTGGCCTCTTGCATTAGGCCTCTGGGACATCTTAATCCCTTTCATTTCTCAATGCTGTGATGGCCGTGCTCTGAACCCGGCAATCCTTGCTTTCACTTCCCAATAAAAAACAGACATCGTTTTCTGTGGCTACTTTAAGTTTTTGTCCTTTAGGCTTCTTTCATCCAAGATGGCACACTTGGATTGACATTACAATCAATAGAGCTGAATTCTCCTTTTGGTTTCGATCCACTTTGATTAACTTGTTTGACTCTTTCCGGTGGGATACAGAGTGTTCTTGATCAGGGCGGGGTTGGACTAGCCAGGGACCACCCACTCTTGAATCTTGAAGCTCACGAAGTGCCACCCCTCTCTGGATCTAATAATTGAGATGCTCTTCTAGAGCAAGTCCTGGTTTTACCAGTAGTCACACATTGAAGCTATTAGAGTTGCCTGAATTAAGCCTTTAGGGCTTGGCATGAGTTTGGTTGTGCAGCTATAAAGAGCAGCGCACAGGGAAACGTCTTTTAAGAAGTCAGGCCTGGCATTCTTGTGGTAAGACACAGGCAGTTCCTTTACATGTTTTATGCTTTAGTTAATTTTCTAGGAGGAATTTATTTTTCATGACTAATAATGGCTCATCGTGGTGGGAAACAGGAGACCTCTCAAAGGATGTTGCCCATGATGACACCAAAGAAAACATCCTTTGAGTGATACTAAGCTCATCCTCAGAAAAAAAAAAAAAGATGAAATGCTTTCTGCCAATCACTTGTGTGATACACTGCTTCTACAAGCACGGCCCAGGAGCAATGCATAACATAAGTTCAGACTTGGGCCCATCAGCTTTTAATTAGCAGTAAATGTCAAAGGAATGCAGCCTCTCCACAAGCAACACATTCTCCACGGGCCCTGCCCATGGGCCATTCACAGCAAACTTCCCACAGACGCCTGGTGTGCCTCAGACATACCCACTAAACAGGAGGGAGAGCTTTGATCACCGTGCATCCGTTTAGTTTCACTAGAGGGCATTATTGCTCATTTTGGTGACAGTGTGAAAGCCATTTTAAATATGCCATGTGCTCTTTGGAGCCACCCACAGGGTTGCATTGGGTATTTCTCATATTTTATCTATTAAAAAAAAGATTTTTTGTTCTTAGCTCTACAGAGCAGGAAGAACACTCTGGTGGGCTCAAGTGAGATCCCCTTAGGTCATTACATGCTGTTGTGAAAATGAAAGGGTATGAAAAACTTAAACGAAACACTGTCTTGTTTTATCCACAGGACATGGATGTAATTAACATAGCAAACTGTGCTGTTTTTTTCAACAGCTATTGTTTGCTCTTTTACAAAGTCGTAATTTAATTTTGGGGGTTTACTACAACATGCTCTCATGCTTGGTGGCTCAAAAAACACTTCTTTTTTTTAACATAATTTACATTTTTTACAATATATTTCTCCCAGCCTGGCACAAATGGCTCGATTAGTTCCGGGTTTGATGAAGGCCAGCCTTCTGAAAAATGAAGTGCTGTGATTGGTTAGCTGTTCCCGTACGTTGTAATTGGCGAACAGCTTAGACTGTGTTTCAGTACTGCCACGCCCCTTGCTAAAGCAATATATCCTTAATTATAATGTCTGCTCCGTTATAATTAAGGATATATTAAGGTATAGTTGACGCTAATGTAGTGTTTGGTCCTATCGTCAGCCTGCGCGATCGCCGATACATGATATTACCATGCTAATTTATTGAATTATTTACATACTTAGTTTCATTGCCCAAAACCAGCTCCAGCATAAGGCTAAATGCAGCCTAATGTTTTTAATATGACTTAACATGACAACAGTTTAATAAAAAACATTGTAAGTTACTAAATATAATGCTTACATTTCCTTAGTTATTCAAAAAGCAGCTACAGAAAACGAGCAAAGAACATTAACATTATCAAAGTACATCATCACTTATTAGCCTAGTCTAGGACAAATTTATGCAAAACACTTGTATTATAAGTGAAGCTGTCTACACTGTATGAAGAATAAATCTCTTTTTGACCCACTATACTGCTCACGTCTACGTATGTTACGGCTCTGACGCTCTGATGCTTATGTTTATACCAGCCGCACCGTGGCTCGTTGAAGCGTCCCACGCTGCATTGCTAAAGTTCGGCTAATCCCCCACCTCGTACCTACCCACCTCCCAACCAGCTGAATTTCCGTAGGCGGGATTTATTTTAATGATATTCTAATAAGCTTTGTGACATCACAACACCCAGAAAACAACGCTGTAGTCCAAATGAGCCGTTCGTTGTAGTTCTTGAAAAGGGATTTTTTAACAACAAAATATCTCACTTTGGTGTGGACTTTGAGATTTGTAACTTTTGCCATTGCACTACAGGCGTCCCGAGTTCGAATCCAGGCTTGAGGACCTTTCATGATCCCGCCCCCCTCTTTCTCTCCCACTTCACTTCACCACTAAAAAAAAGGAAAAATGCCAAAAATAAATGCAAAAAAGATGCAACTCTGTGCATGTTTGTTTTTTTTGCACCTTACTGGAAAGCATATATAAAAATTATTATTTGGAAACTTTGTGGTTTAACTGTTAAACCCATGAGTCAACTGTGTGAATTCGCATTTGCTCAGTACTACTGATGAAGCAATTCTGGAAAAGTCCAGACATCGCAACTATGTAAGTGGCCTGTTTGTATAATGCTTTGTGTTTGATGCATTGCAGGATGTGTTAAAGGCATGCCAGGAGCAGATTGAGAGAGTGCTGATGAATAACCTGAGGGAGGGCCGCCGGCAACAGCAGAAACAGCAGCAGCAGGAACAGGGTGGCCCGCGCAGCAAAGCGCTCGATGACCAAGACCAGTCCAGCACCCCGACCGATGTACGAGACATCAACTTGTGAGCTTGCTGCAGGAACGCTGTGATCCGTCTTCAAGAGGAAAAAAAGAAAAAAAAACAACAAAAAACAAAAACGACAAAAAAACAAACAACCCCAACAAAAAGTGCTTGCTAGTCTTTGTAGAGTTTTATCTTCATTTTCCAGTAAAAAATTGCTCCCGTAAATGGAAAAAAAAAAAAAGAAAAAAAAAAAAAAGCTATTTTAGATACAAAAAAAAAGATATTTTTAAAATGATTTGATACTGATGCAAAAAGCTCTACGGTGCCTCAGACTCTTAGAAGGGAAGCGTGTAGTATTTTGCAAACTCTTTTGATTGTGTAAACATAATAATATGATATTTAATGCAAAAGTGATAGTGTAAAGGGCTTTTCTAAATAGAGAGTCTACTGTATCAGACTGGCTTGAAAGGGTACAAAAAGTGGGGCTATGTTTTTTTTCCTGTTTTGTTGTGATTTTTTTTTTTTTGGTTCATGTTGGAATGCCTGAACTTGAACACACAATGAGGTGCCATGAGTATGAATGGACGCGCCCATTCATTTGGATGTGTACTAAGTGCATTAGGACCAGAAAGAGGGATTAAAAAAGGAGTGGTGAGACACAAGTCTTATGTTAAGAACTCAAGGCTCTTTTGCTAGGGCAACAGGGGCTATGTATCAGACTATTAATATTATTATGATTATTATTATTATTCCTGTTAAACAAGCAAGTTATTGTCTCTCGATGCTAAAGTTACAGACACTTCAAATAAGCTTTTGTCAAGCTGCTTGTGTGCATGCATTTACGTGTGGTGTATGTTGGCTCTTGTGCAAGCGTGTACAAGTTACTCTATATCAAGCACTCTTGTGTGAGTCATGTGGGCTTTGTTTAATCATCTATCTGCAAGTGTTTGGTCATAGAGACTGGTTCATTGGTGGGCACATGGTCAAAGGACTGGACAGGGGATAGTACATGATTTCACAATGCGTTGAGGGCCTCCTGTATCAGTGCCTTATATGTTAGATGCTTTTTTTTTACTGGCCTGGAAACTGCTTGAGGGCTGAGCCCAACCCAGTGCACAGAACAAGAGGAGGCAAGAACAGGGAGCGGACAGAGACGACGACGTTCCCTCGTATCTTCTAAAGGCAAGAAGAGTTGTTTTTAAAATATGTGGGTATGGTTGTGGCATCCTCCCACTAAATATTACAGTTGTATTGTATACAGACAGTTTATTATGTATTTTGTCGTGAGCGTGTTGAAGGAGCCTAAGGCTGGTATATACGGTTGAAAATGAGTCGTGCGAGCAAATGTGTGCTAATTCTGTTAGCAGTAAAGGAATGTGTAGGCAAGAATGATCGAGGACGATGACGATGAAGCTTGGTTGGTTTGAGGTTTGAAGCATGCTGCTGAGATGAGGATGCTGATGTGGAGTTACATGTGATTTGTTAATATGCTGATATGGAGATACAGAGAAGCAGGAAAGGAGGCCAAAGGAGAAACAACAGCTATGGTTTCCATACATCACCTGATATTTAAAATCTTTAATCTATTTGTCTGTTTATTTGTTTGTCCTTTAGTTTTTATGTCTCGTGTTTGAATTACAGACCAGTATCTAAACCAGTTTGAGTGATACCGCTAGCGCACGACTGGGGAAGGTTACTCCATCGGTTTCAGTTCAGAAAGCATATTCGCCATGGATAACAAATGGTTAAGGTTAATGTTTTTTTTTTCTTCTTTCTCTTTTTTCTTTTTTGGGCTGGTTTCCCATGTTTGAATCATGGCGTGTTCAGTTCATTATAGCGTTAAAGCATTGGAAACCAATGTCTGACGACAACGGCAACGAAAATAAAAATAATAAAAAAGACCAAAAAATCAGACAACAAAATAACAGAACGAAATGGAAGAAAAAATGTTTGTTGATTTGCACGCTCCAAGGGCAGTTTTCGATTTTAAAAAAAAGACTTGTGCAACTGCAACACTGCAGAAAAAACAATGTTATATAGTGCCTTGAGTCTGATGTAGACTTTCACCCTGTTTTGCCAAGATTAAGCGCAAGATCCACTACCCAGCCATCCAAAATATGCTGCTTCCAAAGGTTGAACTGGCATGGGGTTAGAAAACATCCACAAGTCATTACACAGTGGCTAAAAACAGGGTGCATCAGTAGCACAAAACGGCTTTCGTATGCTGAATTCTCATAGCTTACCTTGAAAAGGGGCAGTCGAGCTTAGGTTTGTGTCCGTCTGTGTATGCGTGTGTGTGTGTGTGTTTGTGTGCATGTCCTTCTGTGGGTAAAGGAGATGTTTACGTGTACTTGCGTTTCCTTTCTCCAGAAACGGTTCTTAGCGATGCTTGAGTTTCACATGTCACATTTCCTCCATCCTCGCACCAAAACCCCCTGCCAATCTTATTGTATTAAGTTAGTCTGTCTTATTATTTTCCCGGGTCTCTGCTCTGAAAATGAATTACAGTACTGTTCACAGATTGTATGGGTGGCTAAGTGGTTTGAGTTTGAATATGGACCGAAGTTACGTTCCTTAAGGGGTATGATACTGTATTCCAAAGTGATGAGAGATGGAAAGAGTGTGAAGACATCAATCAAGTGTCAATATTGTTAATGAGTTATTGTTTTTTTCCGCTGCTAAAAAGCTATGATTTTTTTTTGTTTGTTTCATCGTATACACAAAAATAACATTACATAGTTGTGATGTCACATCAGTGTGCTGCTATTTTATAAACAAAATTGTATTATAATTATTTTACTGCTTACAGAATACTTTGAGAATACAGAAGTAGAGGGTAAAAGAAGAACATGAAATGAGTATTCGACTGGAAATGCTCTTTGTACAGTGTGCTCTTATTAAGGCATGTTTCTTTACCTTTTAATCTTTTTTCCTCCTCTTCTTTCTCTGTCACATTCTGTAAGTGTGGTATCTCTATACCTCAGGTTTACTGGACATAAAAAGACTTTCCCATTACCTCACACAGCTCACAACAGTTTTTTCGGGAACCTGGAAAGGACCGCACAAATGAGAGGTTATGATATTTCTGCTGTGTCTGATGTAGTAAATTCAGTGGAAGTGAATTTCCAAAGTAAATGAATAGCAAGCTTACAGGGCTCCCACCTGGACTTCAGAAACAGTGGACAGAGGAGGTGATGAACGCTCGACAATGTCTTATGTACACGGCCCATATCAGTGGATGTAAACCTGTAAATATCAAACAAGCAACAACATTGAGAAAAGCCCTCCTCTCTCCACTTCAACCATATCATGTACCTCAGTTATGTCTGTTGCACAACCTCTGTTCAATAAATCTGCTTTAAAGAGTGTGGTGCTATGTTGGTCCTATGTTATTGTTCCCTTTTATTGGCTGAAAATAACAATGGGAATCTATCCGGCATGTTAGAACCTGGTAAAGAATGTGTTGATAATCAGACACAGGCCAGATGGAAAATGACACATTTCAAAAATAAAGCAGACGTTGAACTTTGCTGTTCAACAAGGTTTCTTTCCAGAATTATCCGCTAAGTAATTACAACTAAGTCAGAAATTGTCACAGCTGATTTTGAGGAGATGAACTATGAGGTAAAGTCATTAGGGCTTGGCAACTCTGTGGATATTCTTTGGATTTCTGTTGAACTCAAATCATTTGTCATTGAGAGCATGAATGAAGTTAAAAGAGAGGACATGCTGTATGCTAAGGTCAATAAACTTACCTTGAAAGAACATTCCGTCTCCTTTTCTCTTTATTTCACTACGTCACGGGTAAAAATTCATATAGTTCGATGTCTGTGTTTCACAACTGAGGGATAGCTGGTGAGAATAATATATATTTAAAAATACTTAAAATTAAATACCTAGCCTATTTGTCGAGTTAAAGTAATGCCGATGATATACAGTTAAAAAAAACCGTTAAATGACAGACACTGACAGACTTTCTGCAACTTCAAAGCCCGCCACGCGCCACTGGCGCCAATCACTGCAAATCTCTACGTCAGGATGAGTGAGCCAAGACTGAATCGAACTGTTGGAGTCGGATCTTTTCAAGGAATCGGTCTGAACGATTTGTTTACGAACCGGATGCAGAATGTTAGGCACTGGAAATATGACATAACAGCATTATTATCACCACCGACTAAACAGAGAACGGTTTTGACAAATAGTATGTATTTTATTTCTGTAAAAAATGCAACAAATATTATAGCCAGGAAATATAAATGCATTTTAGCAAATGTGTTTAAAATTCCAAAAAGCACCCTTATAAACAAAACAAAAATATTAGAGTATTATCGGTAAGTAAAGCTTACTGGGTATGCGTAATGACGTGAATAGGTTTTGACAGAAAAGAATCGCTGTACTGTTTTTGAACCGTTCAAAAGAACCGATCTGAGAAATTGAATCGGACCTACCAGCCATGCGTACTAACTTCCGGTAAAAGAAGTGCGGAGATAAGCGCTGTCAGTGCTGTCACCCCAAGTAGCAAATATTAGGCGGCTATTTGAAAACACAGCTGACGACTTCGGCCTCAATGGATGAACATCTTATATAACCTCACGACGCTCTTAACGTTACCTGCATCTTTATAGCTGCACCAATGCTCGCTTTTGGTTTAACGATAGTCCGACAGTAAGTTGTCCTATTTGTTTTGTTTACTTAATGAATGAGGTTGATTTTTCATTCATAGGTATTCTACATTGCCAGCTGATAATCACTGCATTATTTATTCAAATACAAGTGATCTGAGAGAATAATTTTAATTATACTATGCTAAAGTAACGTTAGTTCTTAATAAATCATCATGGCATTATACTGTAGATCGGTAATAATACATGAGGGTTGTTTGACGTTTAGTAGAGTTTAAATATACTGGTGGGAATTTAGTTTAAAGTTTACTGGGCTCCTCATATCATATTGCTCCTGGCTGTTGTAGCTTAAGCTTAAAGGTCAGTACGAATCCCTCTTCCAGTGAAAGGTCAAAAGCAAATTTAATTTAACCCGTGGTCAAAATAAGTTACTACCATTACTGTCTATGTTAAGTAGATGTTGGTAAAGTCTGTTGTCTTTATTGCAAGACGTTTTGTAGAATCCCTTATTGTTGTGTGTGTGTGTGTGTGTTTACAGCCTGTTACCATAAACCCATTAAGTTAGGAAAACACTAACTGATTAACTTAATGTGTGCTGGTTAGTAATATAGTTTTTACTTATCACTTTAACTGTTTTGGTTTACCAGCGGTGAGACGCAGTGCAACAAAGATGGCCTTTTGCAAGGTAATTTTTTTTTTTTTTCAGGAAAGAACACATTATATTATTTATAATATAATTTAATTATAAGCATTATTATTTGCCTATTTACTGTATGCCAGCGTATGCTTTCCTAACCACAAACTATACCTATCATTTCTATGCTTTTAGGTCAGAAGATAGACTCTCCGCTTTCTGAAATTGGGATACGGCAGTCTGAGGCTGCTGGTCAGTACCTCAGGGATGTAAAATTCACAAATGCATTTGTCAGTGACATGAAACGTGCCAAGCAGGTAAGCAGAAACATTCTAGTGGAAGTCTAGTAGAGCAATACAAGCTGGCCACAGGTAGAGGGAGATGTTTCTCCACAAATGTGGCAAAATAACCCAAATAAAATCAATTCAGCTGGAAATGCATGTTTCCTTGGATAAGATTTAGTATGCATTAAAGCAAGTAGTTTTGAGTATTAGTATGCATATTTAATGTGATAAAGAAATTATCAATAATACTCATCGTCAGACAATTTCTGTTCAGTTGCACTATGGAATTATTGCAAAAGATATTGTTATAAGGTTGCACATGCCCTTCTTGTAAAAAACGTACTTCCCTTATGTGTATTTGTTTGCACAGTATATTTGTTTACACTTTTATTACTTGAATAGTCACGTCTTTGTAAAATTACAGACTGCAGAGATCATTGTGAAGAACAACAGAACCTGTCATGAAATAGAACTAGTAGCAGATCCATCACTTAAAGAGAGAGTAAGTACAGACTACTGCTTGATAAAATAAGTAAAAATGTCTGCTCAAAGTTTGCACCTCTAACCAGTTTCTTTTCTCCAGAGTTTTGGTATAGCTGAGGGAGGTCGAGTCATAGAAATGAAAAACATGGCTAAAGCAGCTGGCCAGCCTTTACCAGAGTTCACTCCATCCGAGGGAGAGACCATGGAGCAGGTAAAATAAATAATTAAAGGAATAGTTCACCCAAAAATGAAAATTAACCTATGATTTACTCACCCTCAAGCCATCCTAGGTGTAAATGACTTTCTTCTTTCAGACGAATACAATCAGAGTTATGTTCAAAAATGTCCTGACTCTTTCAAGCTTTATAATGTCAGTGAATGGGTGGTGAGGTTTCAAAGTCCAATAAAGTGCATCCATCAATCATAAAAATGACTTCACACAGGGTTAATAAAGTCCTTCTGAAGTGAATCGATGCGTTTTTGTAAGAAAAATATCCATGTTTAAAACTTTATAAACCACAATCTCCAGCTACCTCTAACTTTTGTACACACATGCACGAGAGAGTGGCGTTCTTGATATTTTTACAGTATATAGAAAGCCTTTTTTGTTTTTTCAGGTAAAGGTGCGAATCAAGGATTTTCTCAAGGCTATGTTCCAGCGAATAGCTAATGATCATCAAGACAAAATACAAGATGGTGAAACATCCACACCGGGTGAAACAGATAGGGTTCCTGCAGGACTTCCAGATGATGGAGTCTTGAATGTGCCTGTCCATGCCTTGGTGGTTGGCCACGGGGCTTATATGAGCATAATGATAAAATATTTTTTTGAGGATCTTAAGTGCCCCATGCCCCGTGGTTTAGACCCTGCTCACCGGTATTCCATCTGCCCGAACACTGGAATGTGCCGATTTATTGTCACTTTGAAATGTAGTAATGCTGGTCTTGCACTTTTAGACATGAAATGTGTGTTTATCAACAGAAGAGATCACATCATGTAAGAACAACAGTTTAAAAATTTAAAAGGTAAAATGCAAGAAAGCAACAAAATGTTTACGTGTTATGCAGAAATTAAGTCATATTCAAGCACTTTATTCCGATTCATGATACAGAATGTTGTGATGGACAGAACATATCAACTTTTAGAAGGATGATGTATAAAAAAGGATTTCAGTTTTAACTTATGAGTATAAACAATTACATCATTTTATATGTGCGATTACCATTTAGACACTGGCAGTATTTAATATTAACCTCTAAAAGTGTTTAATATTCTGTAAGGGAGTGTTTGTGTAAGTTATTGATTTAATTTTAAATGTATAAAAGTATAATTTTAACTAAATAAATATGTCCTCCATTTATGTTCTTGTGCTATTTATAACTTTCTCTTTTAAATCACTGCCGTTTTATAATATTAACTATTTTTTAAGTTATTTAGGAGAGCTTTTGTTTTCATCTTTGAGACATGACTATAATAACTTGTCCTAAATTTTTACTGACTCTAAAACATACCTGCATAAACACAATATTTTTATATATGCATTTCTGCCTCATATTTGCAGAAAAGTTGCAGAGTGTTCTGACATGTTCTTCAACAGCACGGAACAGTCAATATTCAGCAACTTTGACCTCATTTTTTTGTTAAGTACTCTTTTGAATTCATTTATTTCTGCAAACTCATGCACCCAAATTGTGTTCTTAAAGTTAAATAATCTGTTGACCAAAGCAGGGGTGTATTGCTGTTTGTCTCTTTAAAATTACATAATCACTAAAAGTCCAACTGATATCTCATCATCATCAAACATTAAAGGGAATCCCAGGAATTAAGACTTGTATGGCTTAATATAACGTAAATTGTATCTCTACTAATATATAATAGTAGACGACCCATTAAAGACTTACGTTATTTAAGAAATCCGCGGCATCATGACAAGCGTTGGCATGTTTACATCCTGTCAGGATGGCATCTAGCATTTCTCGTCTCTGCCATTTGTGAGCTCTTTCAGTAGCTGTGATCTACTAAAAGCCTCAAACGCATCAGGGCTGAAGTAAAGAGAACAAAGAAGTGGGACTTCATAAAGTTTTATTCGTCCACAAGCATCTTCCCATTCTTTTCTCCTCTTAACGTTAGGAGAAGCAGTAAAGACTTACATCACTTCTCTTGTTGCACTTCGACTGAAAATTACAACCGAAAGCCGCACAATATGGCATCGTATTAGTATTTTATTTTTTCCGAGTTCTGTTGCGGTAAAAATAGCAACAGGTAGAGCCAGTAGCTCACTGAGTGTAGCCATTTCAAGTCATTGAAATAATGGCGCCCCCCATAGACCAAAATATGAATAAAACGATGTGGAGATTTTTTTAAATGACATCTTTCATGGGTTTTGTACTTATGGAAGCCTGCTTCCGCCACTGAATAAAAAATAAAAAAAGGTAATTGCAACTTTGTATCTCACAATTGCGAGTTTGTATCTTGCAATTCTGATTTTTTTTCTCAGAATTGAGAAACAAACTTGCAATTGCGAGTTGTAAAGACCAGTTCTGAGGAGAAAAAAAAAAAAGACTGTTCATAGAATTGCGAGTTTATGTCACAATTCTGACTTAATAACTCGCAATTGCCAGTTTATATCACGCAATTCTGGCCTTTTTTCTCAGAATTGCGCAATTGTGAGTTTATATCTCGGAAAACGGGCTTCCATATGTACTACATATTTCAGTAAGAGATATCACTTACGTTATATTAGGTCTTTAATGTAAAAAAAAAAAAAAAAAAAAAAAAATTTCAAAAACAAAACATTAAATCAGTAGAACAATTTAATCATATAATACATTTATGATTTTTTTTAAAAATATAATGTTCTGGGAAACTTCTGAGAGACTAAATATAAGAGATTTAATGGGAAAATCACATATAACATTAACAAGGACAGGAAGCTAAGAAAATGTATTTTACAATGTTTAAATGCATTCATTGTGTATTATACATTATGCATTAAAAATTTTACTTAGTGTGAATAATGATAATTACTTTTCTAAGAATTCCTGAAAAGATTAGCTAATACAACTCATAAAATACAATTTAAAAGTTAAATTTATTTATTTATTTATTTTTACATTTGATACATTTCTGAGTACTTAAATTAAAGACATCAATACAAAATATAATAAATAAAAATGTATCAGTACTTTTTAATAAATAATTCAGTAGAGGTGGCCAGCACCATCTCATACATGTTTGAAATGATGACATTTAGGTCTACTGACTTAGTATTTCACGATGTTACATACATTAGTCAATGGAAAAGATCCTTGCACAGTTGAAAACAATGTCAATGCCACATCATTGCAAGGTAGTTTAAATTTTAACTGACTTAAAAAGGTGAAAGGACTGACAAACAGTGAACTAAAATAGCCTCACCTACTGACGATCTGAGTCCCTAGATTGCATCATATCCAATTCTTGGTTAAATGGTTCCTTGAAACCATTTGGTTTCTCAATGTTACATTATAAGTTATTTAGTTCAGTGTATTGGTTTCAGGAATCATCCCAAAAAACAAAGTCCTCCTGGATAGTTCACAGATGGTTTTCTTCAGTACTAGGCTATAAAATCATTGATTTATTTTCAAGAGGTCGGTAATTTGTTCAAAATGGATCAGATGGTGCAACTTGCTTGTTTTTCTTCTGTTTTTGCAAATTTGGACTGGCAGGGCTCTTGGAGAGCAGTACATGTAACGGGTCATCACAGGAAGTGATGGTCTCTTTAGAAACATTACTGCTGCGCTCATGCTCTCGATTTGGTCTTCGATAATTAGCGGTCCTTGACCTCGGATTCTCGGATCCCAAAGGATCAGATGGGTCAATATGCTGGCTTCTTCTCCGTCTGTGATGTCTTTTATGGTGGTTTGATTGCACAGAATGATGTAATTCTGCACTATATGCCTCAGTGTGGCTTTTAGCGCCAACAAGTTTGATCATTGCATCACTCCTCCAAGGACACAAAGTATGATGGTAATTTTTTCCATGAATTGTTTTAAAGCAGTCTTTATTAATGCCATCAACCTGAGAATAAACAGTGTTTTTGGTAAATATTTATTTGGACAATTCAAAAGAACAGCAATGATTTAGAATTTAGATTTAGAATTGTCATTTTTATTTTTTTAATTGGTATTATTTTATTGGTCATTTAAGGTTTTAAGCTATAATGATTATATGCATCTTAATACATAGTATAGTAATTAGGATAGCAAGTTAAAAAAAAAATGGCAAAATCAGATATTGTTTACAATATTGATTAAAAAAATAATAATAATACTTACTACGTTTTTAGTTGTATCCAAGCACATTATCTTATTTTTTTTAATACGAAGTAGTGAGAAGCAGTCCTTGCTTCTTCTCTTCAGTAAAGTGGCTCCTTTATGAATTAAAAGAGCACCAGTAATGTTAAAACAGTCAAAATATGTAGAAACATGCCTGTTTATGCAAAAAATAAACAACTTACCTTTTGACTTTTGATAAATGGCTTTCCTTATTGTTTTACTTAATTTTGTCATCAGAAAATATCCGTATCTGTTGATCATAGCCTCCATATTGCTAAGTTTTTCTCTTGTTAAATCTGTTTGGATTGTTTCCTTTTGTATAGGATGACAAGTTATTAGTGTAGAGGTGCATAGAGCAGCCAGACAGAGAAGATGGACTGTGTACATGATCAGACTGGATCAGGCAAGAGCTCAGGATACAGTGAGGTACCTCATTGCTAGTTTATATAACTGGAGAAAGGTAGTTCAAAGGTCATGTTTGCAGACCAAGAACTCTAAAGTTGATAACCTACAATTGGCGGTTGTAAGCAGGGGCTGGTTTCACCAGATTTACGTAAGTTGCAACCTAGTTTTGACAGGGCATGAAGTTACAAGTTACGCACTACTAAATATTTTGTACCATTAATTCACTTCTTGTGTTTTTTATGTTTGTTTTGTTTTGTATATAAGTGTTTATTTATTAATCAATAGTTCATTCATAATTACTTTTTTACCGTTAATTACATTAGGACAAAATTTGTCAGATTAATTAATAAACATAATTGACGGCATTTCGGCACAAATTCTATTCACATTTTTCAAGTCTACCATTGGTCACTGAGGATAAACGTCATATTATGCAACTACACATTACTTTACCGAAAGTTTATGACTTACTATCTACGTTCTACCTTAAGAACAAATGGTGCAACTAAATAAAATACACAAATAGAGGGGTTGTACTTTACGATTTGGTCAGTTACCCGGATACGCTGTCATACTGGCGATACTGGGATGTAAACAACAGCATGGATTGTACGGTTAATATACTACTTAATACGTTGTTCTGCTAATTTATGGTGTCTAAACCACAGAAAAAACGTGTGGACGCTGCTAAATCGTATAGAGAAGTACTTAGTAAGCAGGAAAAGGCGCGATATTTTGACAAACTAAAGTTAATAGGTGGTAAAGATACGTACAAGCAGTATTAATTAAGATATTCGCCTAATATTTCACCTACCTGACCGGAAATAAGAACAAACACGAATGTTGTGAAGATTCTTGCCCTGGAAATCCTGGTTCAGTTTGACCTCAGACAGGTTTTTATTTTTGTTTTTGTTTTTTTGGTTTTGTTTTGTTTGTTTTTTTTTTTTTTTTTTTTTTTTTTTTTTTTTGCACTTTTCTCCTTGATTTGTTATAACTTTTGGCAGTCTATAGTACTCCACATGTTTTTCCCGGTCCGACCGATTAGTACAGCCTAACACATGACAATAATTGACCATTTTCAGCAGCAATAATAAGCAAAATATGCGAGTTTCGTTCGGTTCAGTGGCATTGTTTATGTTCAGTGAAGTAAAGGCCGATTAATGACACGTGGTGAAAACACGAGCAGTAGTTGCTAGTGCTAGTGAGGCCTTTTACGCAATACAACCATACCTAGGTAGGTTATTTTACCTTCAAGGTTATATAACCTCTTTATTGCTTATATATCTTATGTTTAAAATATATTTGTTGTGTAATAAAATGCTACAGCCTTACAAGATAAATATTTCATTTATTTATTTATTGTTAATTTATTTACTAGCCTATTTGTATGTTTGCTTTGTGCATAAAAAGGTATGCGAAATGAAACGAAACAGGACAGTAATTTTAAAATCTTATGCATTTCTGACTTTGACCACATGAGGGGGCACTAACCCAAGTAATACTATCCATATTTTAACCCCTACTAACTAAATCTTTCAAACCTGTTTAAATAAAAAACCCATTTAATTATGATTAAAAATACAAAAACACAGAGGCTAAAAAACAACCTTTTATTTTCATTTCAGTAATACAGTTGGCTGCTGTGCACAGCACATACGTATAAAAATAAAAGGAAACATTTTCTTAATATATTAGAATTCTTACTCATTTTTTCTTTTTTCATTTTTTTTTTTTTCAGAGAACAAAATGATTGGCAAAAAGTTTGTTGTCTCCAACAAATCGTACAATCATTTCAACAAATTGGAACTAAGGCAGAAGGTGAGGTATATGTTAGAAAATAGGAGGGGAATTTGGAGGGGGCGTCTGCCCCTCAGTGCAGGAATACAAAACTGAGAAAACACAAAGGCTGCATACGTACAAGGACACACACACATGCACCACCCCTTACAATCATCTCCCAAGCCGCAAATGGGGCCATTTCATAGCTGGAGACAAAGTACAGTACAAAGAAACCGGTAGAACTTACATGAGAAATAGCTGTTTCTGTATAAGCACTTAGTTTAGAGGGCTTAACTTCTACATACACATTTCTGTCTGATATTTTGCATTAAAAACCATGCAAAATTCTATTCGTTTCATCTAAGTTTAAAGAGATTTCAGAAATGTGATAGAGGACAGGGTACAGTGGAGATACATAGCAATAAATTAACATCAGTCATCACATACATAAAAAAGCAGTCATTTTGACAGTTTCATCGAAGCAATCACATTGCATGCCATATTTGGGGTACAAAGAATTTTAAATCCATAGCTGTCAATACTAATATATAGTTCATATTTTCAACATAATACAGCTGAAAATCTCTCTTTATTCCCAGAACATAAAAAACGACCATAGCCGTAGACCATAGTTTTTTTCATTTTGCTTAAACAGACAGACAGTTCACCCAAAAATGAACATTTCTGTCCTTATTTATGTCATTCTAAACCCGTGTTCCTTTCTTATTCTTATAAGTGTCCATACAATGGAAGTCAATGGGGTCCAAAACATTCTTCAAAATATCTTCTTTCACATTCCACAGAAGAAAGAATGTCACGCAGGTTTGGAACGACATGAGGGTGACTAATTTTTATTTCTGGGTGAAATATACCTTTAAAAAAAAAGTCACAAACACACTCCATGAGCATATTGTATATAATCTAAATATCAGTGTACCTGGCTCAAACATCCCAGCCATAACTGTTATAAAAATAACATCCTTCTCCTTTGTAGCATTAAGATGTCTCAAAAGGTCAAGTAGAAGCAGTAATGCAAGAGAAATCAAGGTCGATATGTACTAGCTAGCACTGCAGTGATTATCAAACCTTCTATTCTCTCCTGCACATTGCAGCTGCGACAGAAATCCAACACGTGTTCTAACATGACGTGGTTCGCACGTGTTTTAAGGGTATCGTAGCAAAGATATAAACAGATCTTGATTGTTGCAGCGTGAGCAGCAACCGCAAGAAAAATGAAGAAGAAAAATGAGAGCCTCAGTCTTTAACTGAATATTCTTATAACAATTTAGTATTATTTGAATTTAAAAGAGGTTTTTTCTTTAAAGAAGAAGATCACCCAAAAAATGAACATTTGTTGAAAATGTACTTACCCTCAGGCCATCCAAGATGTAGATGAGTTTGATTCTTTATCAGAACAGATTTGGAGAAATATAGAATTATATCACTTTCTCACCAATGGATCCTCTGCAGTGAATGGGTGCCATCAGATTGAGAGTCCAAACAGCTGATAAAAACAATAATCTAAGATCTAAGGTGGACTCCAGTCCATCAATTTCGTCTTCTGAAGAGAAAAGCTGCATGTTTGTAATAAACTCTCACAACAAATATTCACCAACATATTTGTTTAGAACTGTTTGTGGATTATTGTGATATTTTTATCAGCTGTTTGGACTCTCATTCTGACGGCACCCATTCACTGCAGAGGATCCACTGGCAGTAAATGGCATAATGCTAATTTCTCCAAATCTGTTCCGATTAAGAACCAAATTCATATACATCTTGGGTGGCCTGAGGTTACATTTTTAGCAAACTCTCATTTTTGGACGAGCTATTCCTATAATTCTATAACTAGAAAAATTGGGGCGAGGGAAGGGGAATGCCTACAAATACTTAAGTTCAGTTTTAATTGAACCAAATTCTCTAGACAAAGTCAACTGACTTGGGAATTTAAGAGTGTGCACAGGTGTTCGGGTCTATGCTTGGTATTCAAACATAAAGTAATGAGCAAATTATGTTATCTCGAAGAGATTAAGACGGTTGTATCGGTTTTTACATTCCAAAGACTTTTTGAGGTGGAGTTCAAGTATGCAGTCAACATATTGGTGAATGAGCCCTCACTGACTGTAGAGGTAAAACATAGACACTACTGACTAGCATCAATACATAACTATGATATACAAAAAAATAGTTGAATTGCACGCTATATTTAATCCGATAATGAAATGAGCGGTTTTCTTATCACTAAGCAACAGCTGGACTATCATATAATCGTGCCGCATAATTCAAGATTAATACAGTTCTATGCATTTCACTAGCTTGATCAGTATTCAATCAAATGGAAGCACCCAAACCTTTCAGGACTAACCGTCCACAGACCTTCAGTCAAATTCTGAGCTTACACGAGGCATAAAATAGCCCTCCCAATAAGGATGCATGCAATCGGTTTTTAATGTCGACTATTTAGTTATTGATCTAAATATGGAACAAAAACCTCTTTCTTGCATGCATAAAAGGAGGCAGAGGCTAAGGCACCACCTAATCATGAAAAATAAGTGCTTTCATCTTTCTAGAAAAATGGTGGAACACATGAAGATCGGAGTAAACTGATATTTCTTTTTCCCTCCGTAACTTTTTTCGATGCGGACGTGGCTCTCTGAGGTAATAAAAAGTATCCGTTGCACTGTAAAAGCTAAGGATGTTAGTCCAATGCCGGGTAAGGTTTACACCAGTTATGGCGAGCACCCATAAAAAGTGAGAGGGCAAAAAAAGCTCCTCGACTCTCGTAATATTCATAATAGAAATCATAAGCAGCAAAGAATGGCATGTACACAAAGTTCAGACACAAAGTAAGCTACCGAAATATACATATATTATTATTATTATTATTTCAACGAGAATAAATACCGTAAGTGTTATTTTAGTTCTTTGCAGTTCACCTCTTAGCATGTTTGGGTTACCTACGAGAACATCCAACATGTGCAAATTATTGTGTTATTGCCAGGTTTGCTCATAAACGTGGGAGGAAATGTGTGACAGTCATTGCAGGGGAAGCCTTGTAGCCTCGCTTCAAGCGGCCGTGTTTGCTGAGGGCGATATAAAAGCCCTTGTAAATGGAAGACTCGTATGCGTTGTAATTGTTGGGCAGCAGCGTCTCCTTGAACTTGCACTCGTCACGGAAGGCCCTCTAAAAATGGTATGGATTAGATAGTTAGTTTGGTGTTACTCCTACCATCCTCCTTCTAAGCCACACACACCACTTCTCCATCACATACTGTACTCTCAATACACCCTCCTTTCTAATCTAACCAGGGTAAAGTGCAGGAAAAAAGCTTCAAAAAACCAAGGCAAGTCATTTCCAGTTTCTGTAGAATTCAAAACTTCTCAAAGTGAATTCATTTTTAAAATCTTCACATGCGCGTGGATTGAAGGTTAGATTCAAGGCCCATGCCATTTCTTAAGAAGATGCCATCAGCTGAACATCAGAACAGCAAAACGTATCAGTCGATCGGTTTTATCTTTAATTTCTATTGCGTAAAGATGACTTTGTGCCAGAAGCATAAATCTTTTAAGTGACTTTAATTAAAAGATTTTATCAACACATCAGATTTATCGCTTGTGCAAAAATGCGGAACGGTTAAGAACATGCACATAGTTTGTATGCTAAACAAAGCTCTAAGTTCACATTTAATTTATGTGTTTGAAACAAGTATAAGCTGCGGCCACTGACAATGATTGACTGTCACAAACTATGAAGGACCCTGGAATTACAAAGGTTGAGAAGATCTTTAGCTGCCTACGCTCTTAACAATAAAGGTTCCAAACGGGGATGCCATAGAAGAACCATTTTTGGTTCCCTAAAAAAACATTTTAAAACTTGTAAAGAACCTTTTGTGGAATGGAAAGGTTCCATGGAACTATCAGTGTCAATAAAGAGCCTTTATTTTTAAGAGTGTTTGTCATCAAAGAGCTAATGTGCATGGTGAGATCTGGTATCTAAGTAATCCAAGTGCAAAGAAGGTCAAATTTACATTGAAGCCATGCACAACATCACAGCTCATATGAGACAACAGTTATTAAAAATGAACGACAAGCTAATGCAGTGAATGTACCAACTACAGCTGAGGAATCAAGACATTTCCAAACCGAATGACATATTGGTGCTCATATTTGAGTGTACTTCAAAATGAACCAAAAACACAGAAAAAAATATGCATTTGGGTCAGTGACGTTTTCGCCAGAATCTATTGTTTTTCTTCTTTAGTTCTTATTTTAATTACATTAAAATGTTTGATTTCAGCCTTTGAATCAAAAGATCGCACCATCGTGCCGAACGGTTCAACTTCCATTTTCACTTGAACAAGTTTGGGCACGGTACGATTACAAACCGTTGGTTTGACGGTTGGATAATGGTTTTCTGGTAGCCCATAGCACATCTACACATCTTTCTCCTCAGTGAGCCACATTACGCTAGCTAACTCATTAAAATTAATCTATCAATTCACTCTATTATTTTACGTCAGTAAATGCTAGTTTCGGAACTGTTACCCGTTTTTGTGGCTAACATCCTCCTTATCGCGTTCGCTCCAATGTTTACCTAGTATCAGTCACCAGTCTTCAAGGTTATGTACATTCTAATCTCGAATTCGTAGCGCCAGCACATTACAGTTATAAAAGAAACCGTTACTGTGCCAACTGGCTTGGATCGACATGGAACCGCACGGTTTCGCAACGAGAACCGTTCGGCCGGATGGTGATAATTTGATATTTTGTGAGTCAAAAATGTCGGGTGGTGTTGTAACCTTTAAGGAAAGGCACATTTTGTTCAGGTCAAACAAAGAAAGAAAATGTCTTTTGATTGTGTACATTCATTTTATCATAATGGTTACACCACTTGACATTTTAGAGTCATCAATTTTTTTAATGAAACCAATTTAAGACATACAATTATTTGTATGAACTTGCCACGAAACTTGGCAGTTTTATCACCAAAGACCAGATGAATCCTTATTTGTCACTGACCCATTTAACACTGCAAGACTGAAGTGGCGTTTTCTGCACAAAACAACGAAACCAAACGACAGGCATACCTACCGTTCCGTATAACCTTCCGCGGCTGCTCATTGCGACAAACAGCTTGCTTTTCACGCCGTATAGACTAACCACTCCTCTCTCTACCGCTGAGATTTCTATTAGACCTGATTGAACAGAACATCAGTGTTACATACATGACAATGTGGCACACGGGCAGCTCATTTACTCAATCTGCAGGATGCGTTCTGCACAAGTGGGTGGATCCAGGGGATGCACAGAGCCTTTGTTCTGCATTTTCTCCCATGCTGGCTCATTTCTTATACTGTGACATGGAAAAAAGCCCTGCAGTTCTGGCATGTACGACAAGCAGATGGACGCTGTGTAAAATTAGTTGGCGTCTAAATTCGTCCAAGCATTCGTGTCATGTTTGAGCCTCGGGAAATTCAGCAGTGATTGACACTAGGGTTTATTTTAATAGATATGCCATTGCTTTAGGACACATGCGACAATAATAATAATAATACTTTTTTTTTTTTTGAATTTTTATATATTTAGAATAATTATTTTTTTAGAATATATATATATATATATATATATATATATATATATATATATATATATATATATTCTAAAATGAAAAAGAAAATGAGCTGTTCGTTTAGTCATTCTGCATCCCTGGTATAACGCGTCATGCATGACATTTCTGGATGCAACTCACTGTACTGGTTCTCATTATGGACACCGTTTATCCTTCCGTCTGGCAGGACCTGCAGGTGAAACCCGATGCCCACGTTGCAGTACAGCCTCCGCACTCTCTTAATGCCCAGCAAATAGTCACTCTCCCAGTTCAGGTCCGATTTCTCCACCGAGATCCCCAAAACGGAGCGGGAGAAGAGCGTCTCCCACCTTTTCTCCAGTGAAGTTGCATTAGTCCTGTTCGAGATGGGGTAGGAGGACACGATCCCAAGCAGAAAGCCCAGCAGAACAACCGCAGTCCACGTCCAGCGCCCGCTGCTCTCGCACATACTGATGAGGAACCTTTGCGCAGTGGCCATCCGGTTTACCCTCGGGGCACGTGGTCAAAATTAATGCCCCTAAAAATACCACTCTTGTTTTTCTTCTTTCGGCATGGTGGCAGGGGCTTATTTTTGGAAGGCAGGTCGGGGCTGCGAGCGTGTAACGCAATAAGCCCCTCGGTAGATGAGAAGAGCAGGGCGGCAGAGCTTGAGCTGGTGGCGGTGGCGGCGATGATGATTACCATGTTTCACCTCTCTGGATGGGGAGCACCACACACTCACCAAAATGCAAGCTCACCTTGCCTGGGAGATCTTCGGGATGACATCACTCACCTTCAGGATGACATCACGCTGACCTCACCGCCGCCGGGGGTCAACTCGAACGCCAAAACCCAATCGCTGTCAATCCACGCCAGCGGCCCCGGGGAGAGTGAACGCGAGAGTGAGCGGGAGAGAACATGGGGCGTGATGGGCTTCGTTGGCAGCTCCCAAATTGGACCGGCGGTCATATGCCCGACGGCGGGCCGCTTCCTTATTTAGAAGGAAGGTGTAAAAACAGGCCAGTTGTCACCGCGGAGCCATGTCAGTCTTCCAAAACACTTCCTGCGCTGTTTGCTCAGGAAGCTTTCACTAAGCTATATTTTGAATGCGCCCTATTGATTTATTCAGCTGGGTAAAAACACTTAATTGGACGGAACGCACGTCCGAGCGCGATCCGAATTCCTTTGATCGTTGACGTAGCCTAATTGACTGAGCACTTGATTAGATAGATAGATAGATAGATATGTTTTTTACACCTGGCAGGTATACAAAAATTAAAGGCAGTAGGCTATGTGTCCAACAGGTGGCGCTGTCTCATTATGTTGAAATTTCAAGCGCATCCAATACTTCAGATTACACTCTGTTTTCTACATTTTATATGCTATTTACTACTATTATTATGATTACTTATGCATGAATGTACAGCACATGATCCTCCTGTACAGTGCGAGGTCCCAGTGTGGTCAAAAGTTTAATAGCTAGCTTTGGTAATAACTTCTAAGATTCTATTGGAGAAAATAATAGGCTGTTTATTTTAATTTCCATGGGGATTAATGATATCTGAGAATGGCCTATTAAAACCCACCACTTCTGAAATTTGATTAACCTGAATCAGTCAGAATATTCAATTATGTTTATTAGTTTCTAATTTAAATCAACTTACAGGGAGAATACGTTTCTTCAATATCGACATTGTTTAAAAATGTAAAATAAACCTAAAATATAATATAACAAAAGTCAAATACAATAATTATAAGACCAGACTCCTAGTAACGGGTATCTTTATATTTGTTTTCTAAGATGTTTAATCATCTCTGAATGGAGGCAAATAATTATTTCTCTGAATTCAGGGCTTGCCCTGAAGTATAATAAACTATAATTAAAACTGAGTCAGACATAATCCGTATGGATGCCAGATAAAGCGCAATGCAGTTTTTTTTCCATGCTAAATCCTGACCCATTTATCTACGGCATTAATTGTCTAAACACTTCAGAATTCATGGAACAAAAGAGAACATTGAGTAGTTGGTGCAGCAGAATCATGTTAGTTTGGTGCCATTTCTTTAGTTGGAAGGTTTCGTCCTCAGTTGACATAAAATGATTAACCAAACACCTTTTAAATATTCAGGAAAAGATAATGAAAAATTGAGCTTGTGTTCTTTTTTTCTCAAATATAATAAATATTTAATTCAGTGGAACTAAAGTTTTATGATGCAGAAAAAATATTTTCAGAATTTATTTATAGATATGTCAGCCAGTCAACTCGGTGATAAAAATCCAAGGAGAGAAAAAAGAGGAAATTTCAGAGAAAGTTCAACTGAACACTTTTTTTTTTTTTTTTCACTTATGTGACAGTATTCAGAAAATAAAAGTATATTATCCAGTGGGAATTTATTGGATAGTGAAAATTATATATATATATGCCACTGTTGCAGGGGAGAAACAGGCATAACGCAACACAGCATGACATCATCTGAAACCTTCCAGTAAAACAAAACTGCTCATGGCATTAGTTTAATGCAATCACACAGGGGGGAAAAAATCTGAATTTACGCTGTAAACAATAGACACACTACATTAGATGTGATAATTCACCAACTTAAAAGGAGAAAAAGAAAAAATAAACATTTTCTAAGCATTTAAAATATCAGTACCTCTTTTATTAGTTCACTGTCCTATAATTAGGACTGATGATTTATCAACTGGACGACAAGTCCATCCTGAGAATCTTGCCACTTTTAACAATGTCACACCCCATAACACTCATACACATAAAGCTACACACACACTCACACACTCTGTGACCAATGTTGAGTGTACTTACAGATGCATTACTTAAATAGAACATTAAAACTCTTACAGTTTTGTAAAAGTAACTTACTGTAACTCAGCCACAACATAGAAAAGTTATATTTTTGATGACGGTTTGCAACACTTTGAATAGGTAACTTGGGTCTGTGTGTAAAGGTACCTGTAGACAAATATCCCAGATTGTCATTTGAATACCAGACTGAGGTTTTATACATGACAATATTGTGCTGTTAGTCTTGGTTACTGACCAAGGTTTCAGGTTAAAAAAAAAAAAAAAAAAAAAAAAAAAAAAATTAAGACACTTTTGTTTGACGAACAAGTAGGTTAAAGTACTACATAAATACAGACCTCGCCAAAATGGGTTGCATAAAAATTCCCATAGGGATATAAATATATGTATATATTATCAATATAAAAATATATATACAATAAAATAGTTCTTTACAAAAAGTCTTTAAAACACAACAGGAATTACATCAAGTCCAGTTTGATGTGTCCATTGGTCCCATAGAGATCTGAGAAAGCACAAAGCAAATATGACCTATGAAGAAAAAAGGATAAACAATGCAGTCAGTAAATTGCAGTACAAAGGACATCTATAGCCTTGCATTAGAATTAAAATACAATTTTGTTCTAATAAAAATATGATTTGGGAGAAAATATTGTTATCTTGAAAAAGTATTGTGTTCCCATGACATTCTGCATTCTTTCACAAAAGTATTGTATTTCCCCCAAGAAACATTGCTTTCTCTCACAAAAGTATAGCCTTCTCCGGCAAATGTATTGTATTCCCCCAAGAAACTTTGCATTCTCTTACAAAACATATTCTCTTATAAAAGTACTGTGTTCACACAAGAAACTTTGCATTCTCCTGTGAAAGTACAGCATTCCCCCCAAAATGTTTCACTCTCTCACAAAAATATAGCATTTTCCCAAAATTTTACATTCTCTCACCAAAGTTTTGTCTTCTACCGAAATTTTGCATTCTCTTGCAAAAGTGCAGCATTCCCCAAGAAACTTTGAATTTTCTTTGAAAAGTCCCTCTGAAATTTTGCGTTCTCTAGCAAAAGTGTAGCATTCCCCCGAGAAACTTTGCCTTCTCTCATAAAAGTACAGCATTCCCCTGAAATTTAGCATTCTCTCGCAAAAGTGTAGCATTCCCCCAAGAAACTTTTCATTTTCTCACAAAAGTATAGCATTCCCCTGATATTTTTGATTTTCTCCCAAAAAAATACAGCATTCCCCGACATTTTGGATTCTCTCGCAAAACTATATAATGCACTTGAAATTTTACATTGTCTCTCAAAAGTATAGCATTCCCCAACATTTTGGATTCTCTTGGAAAAATATAACATCCCTCTGAAATATTGGATTCTCTCCCAAAAGTGTAGCATTCCCCCAAGAAACTTTGCATTTTCTTGAAAAAGTATAGAATTCCCCATAAAATTTCCCATTCTCACGCAAAAGTATAGAATTGCCTCTGAAATTTTGCATTCTGAAAGGAAAGGAAAGGAAAGGACATGACATGAGGCCAAGTATGGTGACCCATACTCAGAATTTGTGCTCTGCATTTAACCCATCTAAGTGCACACACACAGCAGTGAACACACACACACACAGTTGGGGGATCGGTGGCTTGGAGAGAGCGTTGGTTATTCACTCCTGCCACCTTCAATCCAAAACTATAGAATTCACTTGAAATTTTACATTGTCTCGCAAAAGTGTAGCATTCCCCCAAGAAACTCTGCATTCTCTCTCAAAAGTATAGCATTCCCCAACATTTTGGATTCTCTAGGAAAAATAAAACATCCCTCTGAAATTTTGCATTCTCTCGCAAAATTGTAGCATTTTCTCGCAAAAAGTATAGAATTCCCCCGATATTTTTGATTCTCTCCCAAAAAATACAGCATTCCCCTGAAATTTTGGATTCTCTCCCCAAAAAATACAGCATTCCTCTGAAATATTGGAAAAGTATAGAATTCTTTTTTCTCACAAAAGTATAGAATTCCCCTGAAATTTTGCATTCTCTCCCAAAAGAATTGCGTTCCCCTAAAATTTTCCATTATCTTGCAAAAGTATAGCGTTCCCTTGAAATTTTGCATTCTCTCACCAAAGTATTGCATTCCCCCCAAATGTTGCATTCTCTTGCAAAATTGCAGCATTCCCAAGAAACTTTACATTTTCTTGCAAATGTCCCACTGAAATTTTGCAATTTCTTCCAAAAGTGTAGCATTTCCTTAAAATTTTGCATTGTTTTGCAGAAGTGTTGCATTCCCCCAAGAAACTTTGCATTTTCTCACAAAAGTACAGAATTTCCTTAAATTTTGCATTGTTTTGCAAAAGTGTAGCATTCCCCCAAGAAATTTTGCATTTTCTCACAAAAGTATAGAATTTCCCTGAAATTACCCATTCTCTCTCAAAACTATAGAGTTCTCCTGAAATTTTGGACTGTCTCGCAAAAGTATAGCAAGCCTTTGAAATTTTGCGTTTTCTCGCAAAATTTGAGCATTTCCCTGAGAAAGTTTGCATTTTCTTGCAAAAGCATAGAATTCCCCTGAAATTTTGCATTCTCTCGCATCATGTTTGTGTGCTCTTGAAAAAGTATAGTTCCCCACAAAAAACAATACATTCTCTCACAATATTGCGTTTAACTAGGAAACTGTGTTCTATCACAAAATATTTGTTCTCTCACAAAAGTATTGCGTCCCTCCTCCCCATTCTTGCGCAAAAATATTGCGCTCTGCATAAAACACTATAATTTTTACCCTGTCTTTATATTATTTCCATCACAAAAGTTCTACAAGCAAATACAGTTTCTCAAGAGAATGCAACACTTTGGTGAAAGAACACAAAAGCACTGAAATATAATTTTTCCTCCCATCTCATTTTTTACCATCAGTTTCCGTAGATTAGTCAGTAACATTTAACACAACACTTAGTAAAAGGTCAACTGTGAAATGACTCACATGATTACTGCTTCATTCAGCTTCTGAGGTCATTTTGGTCAAAGACGATGTGTGTGGCGAAATAGATGCCAATGGCACCAAAGATGGCAGAGGAGGCGATGTACGCGGTAACGGACTCTGTGAACTGGACGATCATGCCCATGAAGAGGGTAGGGAAGACCTGAGAGAGAAGGAAGGTGCTGTCCAGAATGGCGAAGTCTAGTCCCACCCCACGTTTCTCAAAATCCTCTGACTCCAAACCAAGCGGGGCACCATTCTGATGCACAGGTGGGTAATACTCTGGTTCATCTCTACTGTAATGAACATGGCCATTGGAAATGCCACTCTTGTGGTTGAGATCTCCAGGGCCGTTGTCTAGTGTCAGACAAACAGAATCCCTCGTGATGGTGAATCCATTTGTGTGCGTTTTTTTGGTTTTGCTGTTTTGCATGTACACCTGAAGGACATTAGTGATGAGAAGCAAGTGAGACATATAGAACAAATCTACCTTACATTTTAAGTAGGGCTGTGAACGATTAATCGCGATTAATTGCATACAAAATAAAAGTTTGAGTTTGCCTAATATATGTGTGTGTACTGTGTATAATTATTATGTATATATAAATACAAACACATTCATGTATATATTTAAGAAATATTTACAAGCATATGTATTTATTATAATTTTTATATAATTTATATTATATATAAATAAAATCATTTTGTATATTAATAACATATTTCTCATATATATACACATTAATTTGTGTGTATTTATATATACATAATAATTGCACACAGTACACACACATATATTAGGCAAACTTAAACTTTTATTTTGTATGCAATTAATTGCGATTAATCGTTCACAGCCCTAATTTTAAGCCTATATATGATGCAATTTTTCTTATACAAGACAGAAAAAAATATTAGGGCTGTCAGTTGATTAAAATTAATTAAAATCTAATTAATTACATGACGTGTTGATTCATTAATCACATATTAATCGAACAATAAATTGAACTGTGAAAATACCCACAAAAGATTATTTAAAGCTATTTTTGTGTTAAATGAGAAAGTAACAAGTAAACATTACAAATGGTAGCTTTAGAAATAAATATTTGATTTGATTCAGCATAAAATGTATTAATATTTAGGCTGCAACAACTTAACATGAACTATGAAATACAAAAGAAGATCATTTGAGAAACATCTCAGTATTTTTTGTTCATATAGTGAAAGTCAGAGTAACCGAAACAGCTGGTTACCAACAGTTTTCAAAATACTTCCTTTTATGTTCCACAAAAGAAAGACTTTAAACTACATGAGGGTGAGTAAATGATGACAGAATTTAAAAATTTTCGGGTAAACTATCCCTTTATTATTATTATTATTTTCCATAGGAATGAACGGAAAACGCTCCGCTCCACTCGCTACGCTGTAGTGGAAATACGGCGTTAGGCCGCGATCACACCGAACGCGTTTTTGCAGCGAGAGGCGCCTTTTTTGAATTGTTTTCTATGGGCAGTGAGCGTTATACGCGCTGTTTATGCGTCGCCGGCGCCTCGCGTTTTAACCGCCTGCTGCGCCTCGCGTTTTTGCCGGAGCGCTCTGAGCGCCTGAAGTTGAAAAAAAAGCAACTCTGCGCGGAAAAGCGCCCGACGTCATCGCGGTTTTTTCCATTATCCAATCGATTGAATGGAGAGGCGGGCCTTCTGTTGTGGTGACGAAAGTTTTACCGACGCTTAAAAAGTCGGAGACTGCAGTGATGGAGGAGAAACTTTTGGTGTCTATTGCGGGTTACCCGGAGCTGTATGTTTTAAGTTTTTTGCTGATATGACAGTTTACTTAACGGCTAAAAACCAAAGATTTTAGAGCGCTCGCGCTATAATCCTTTGATTAGATTGACAGGACGGCTGATTTGACGGTTGCCTAGCAACATAAAAAACCGCAACGCACTGCTCTTTTTTTAAAAGTCACCAGAAAAAGGTAGTGCAGTGCGCCTCGCGTTTTTAGAACTAAAAAACGCGTTCGGTGTGATCGGGGCCTTAGTGTGTATTTCCACTATAGCGTAGCGAGCTGAGCGGAGCAGTGCGCTTTCCATTCATTCCTATGGAAGCTGAGCGTAAACGCTCACGGGGTGCATTATGGGATTGAAAACGGTGCGGAGAAAGCAGTGAGAGCGGCTTTTTACCATACATTTCACACGCCCCAAAGCAGTGGCGTTGTAGCGTTGCCGGCGGCATTGAGCGTGGTTTTGACGCTGTAGTGGAAATACACTGTTACTGTCGGGGATTTGTCGCGCCGCGCCGCATCCAGTGTAGACAGCATCAATGATTATAATGGGTTCTACTGTATTTTGTCGCGACACTCGCGTACGGTGTAGACACGGTGAGACGCGTAAAAAATGTTATGGCTTTACAGGTAATATGTTCTTTGCAAAATTGAGCGAAAACACAATGTTTAAAATATAACACAATACCAACTTCTTATTTACTGACCTGTTATATAAAATCATATTTAAGCTCGTGATAGATCGGGACAAAATCAACACTGGTGTCATATTACCCTTGCTGCCTGTGATATCGTGTGATGCGTGATAAATATAAATATAAGACAAAAAACATATAGACAGAGGCTTTTTTTGCACCAAAACTTTAAATTTTAGGGCATACCTGCACTTATGGAGTTGTTGCCCTGCATCACATTTGTCAGCAGTAAACTGTATGAAATATAAGATGATGTACAGGTCTGGGGGCGGGGCCAGCGCGTTACCTGCGTTAAAGGGGTCATCGGATGCCCATTTTCCACAAGTTGATATGATTCTTTAGGGTCTTAATGAAAAGTCTCTAATATACTTTGATTAAAAATTTTCAATGGTTTTGTAAAACAACACCCTTTTTACCTTGCCAAAATCAGCTCTGCAAAAATCATCTCATTCTAAGGGGTTGTTCCCTTAAATGCAAATGAGCTCTGCTCACCCCGCCCCTCTCTTCTCTCTGTGGAAAGAAGGTCTTGTTTATAGGGCTGTTCGATTCCGAAAATTTTGGAATCGAGTCCGATTCCGATTCGATTCTTCTTCGATTCTTGTTTTTTTAGATTGGAGGAACCTAATTTTGCCATCACTGTAGGATATAAAAGTCTTAGAAAGTAACCTTTTCATAATATGAAGCTATGTTTTTATAAATTATGATACATTTCTGTATTTAAATTATTTTTATCTGCGTTGCCCATGAAATTAGTCATAGCCCACAGCAGTGTACATGCGTTTATTGCATGAATGAAACAAGACGTGTACGGTTCAGCTGAATGATGTTATTTCAACCGTATGCGTTGCACAAAAATAACAAACTGTACACTGAAACAAAATAACCAGAACATTAACAACAACATTGCTATAAGAGCTCGTGGTTTATCTGTCAGTCAGACGCTCACTCTCCGCCACTTATCTGTGCTCTCGGTGCTTTCAAAATGATCACAGGCTGATAGAAAGGTTAAAAATAGCATTTTATTTAAGATTGAAATAGGATCAAGACCCTCGATCACGTCATGATCTATTCTTTTGTGCAGCGCTCATGTGGACAACATAAGCCAGTTCCACCGTAAAATAACTTCTGAATCATTTTTGAACTGGTTCATTAAAACGATCTATCCAAAATAACTTTTTTGTGGAAACGAATCAGACTTCTAATCACTATTAGCGGGCAAAGCTGCATCTTCAAACTCAGATATGCTCAGTACCGACTCCTTTCATTCAGTTTATTTTCGTGAATCGACGTTCAGCGACATTTGATGACAGCAGCCAAGATATGCAGCCTTCGTATGATGCAGCCGTTCGTTTGAGAGGTGCCCATATAAGCTTTGTTTGAACTGAAAACGGCTCTGAATGGGGAGTCGATTCCCCCGACGGAATTGATTCCAACCTTTGGAATCGACTCTCGATTCCCAACGCCTCGGAATCGAGGAATCGATTCTTTTTGGAATCGATTCCCAGGCCTACTTGTTTACATTAGCCGCGTTTAGCCACTAAACTTCCTAACTACCACGTTATAAGGAAAGGCGATCGCAAAGATTCATAAAAAACGCTTATACTCCTGCTGTAAGTGAAGCTGGATCATGAATGATTCGCGCGAACATAGACAGGTATATGTAGATCGGGAGGCGCATTCCATTCACAAACAAACGTAATCTACTGCATCTTCAGCGGCTCAGATGTCGGGAGTTAATGACAACCACTATGTTCATTATTACATCCATCAACACAACACCTCAATCGCTCAATCAGAGATATTCTTGTCTAACTTACATCCCTGCTCTGGCATCAAAACATGGAAAGTTACTGGACTGTGACAGCTGGTCTGAGGTAAGAGCTCATGTCAATCAACTATTGTGGGAGCGGCCTCTGTGGGTGTGACGGCACACCGACAGGCATCTGAGAACGGCTCGATTTGAAAAAGGGGATATTATTTTTACAGATTAATTAAAAACCACTGCATGGATTTTTATCATTATAGGGTAGATTTGTACATACACTGCCAACACACATTAATGTTCAAACAGCATGAAAAAGTGAACTTAGCATCCGATGACCCCTTTAAAATATTTGAATCACGTTTTTTTCCATAACTAATTAATGAAGTTACGCCTTAAACTGACAGCCCTAATAAATATATAAAAATATATATGAAAATAGTATGAAATGCCTACCTCTTTTTCTTTGTGGTAGTGGCAGGTAAGTGTGTAAGGCAGTGTCTGCAGCGTCGCATAGGCAAAGCCAGTGAGGGCCGACATAGCCGTGACTAACAGGATGCTCTTGGACAAGCAGATGACCAGAGCGGAGATGGTGAAGCACACCATGCTGCTCAGATAGACCATCCTGGACCCAAAGAGACGCACCAGCCTGCTCATGACCAGCGAGAAGAAGGTTGAGGTAGCGCACTGCAGAAACAGGCCCAGGCTGCCCATACGGATACCTGTGGAGAATTTCATATAAGAAACTGGTTGGTTCTGATTAGAATTAACACTTGATTGTGATTCATAATGCAGCCTTAGTTAGCATAAGAAACGTCTTTCAAAAACAAAAATCTTACTGACTCCATACAATGATAATATAAAGTGACCTGGTAATTATCACAAAATAGTACAAATTCAAAGCACACCGGTGAGCACACTATTCTTTTCAACAGCTGCATGTCCAGGTAAACAACGATCCCCAGCCTTTGTGATTTTGACAGATGAGGTCATTCCAAACTGTTTGCTTTGCCCATTTGAACATAATGGAGAATGTTTCCTTTGAATAAATCCTACAAGTGATGTTTACTAAGGCATGCGTTTGCAGGCTTTGGTGTTGTACTTCAAACAGGCCAGGAACGTTCCTCGCAGAAGGAATTCATAATTTAAACACACAATTGCAGGTCCGAGATGTTCGCTGTACTGAACAACTATCACAAACACTTTTTATTACATGGGGCACAGTTTGCGGTCGACTGCACTGACAGACTTCATTTGTTTGCACACTGATCTTGACCACATCTGTCAAAACGTTTTGCTAAAGGAGCTTTCTGCTGGTGTCAAAGCTCAGTGAGAGAGGTCCAGATGCTAGCTGAACATGGCGTACATTTTGTAAGCCAGTTGTTGACTAGCTAAAGACATGCAATGCAATTTTTTTATGAACACTGCTGGAAGCTCAAGCACCAGGCTGACAGAGGCCACATGTGGAGGTGAAAACAAGTTCACGGTGTAGAGACAGACGATCTGGCCAGAGGATGGAAATGACAAACCACCAACATGTGGAAAACAAGTTCATGGAGACTAAAAAAAAAATTACTTCAGAAAAATCTGCCTTTTGATCGCAAACTGTGAAATAAGGTGAAGGTAATGTTCATTATTATGCTTAAATCCATGAAGCAAACACTGATGTCCCTTCTTTTCATTCTTGCTGCATAATGAAAGCCTCCAGACAAAACTGAGAATGTATGTGCAAATATTAACCAACAAAATGTCACTTAACATTAACAAAACATTAACAGGAACGCCTCTGAGTGGGAATGCATAACACATGAGTCGGAGAGCGACTCTGAAATGAATAATATCATTAATCATTAATCTCTTGGGGATCAAACATTACACGACCTGTTTAACATGCACTGTTATGACAAAACAGATTGTTCAATTTAGATTTAGTTCTGCTAAGAAACATAGTTCCCCATTGACTTTTATTGTATGGACAAAAACAAAAAAGCTGAAACCTTCTTCATGTTTGGATAGACATGAATTTTCATCTCTTTTATAAATTTGCATGAACTGCTGTACACAACCTGTTGTAATTTATCATGTATTTATGAGTGAAACAAGATATTCAATTAGGTCATAAACCTGATCTCATGACGAAAACATAACAGTGGGAACTTTTCGCAAGATGGGAGATACATACCGCCATGTACGTTTCGTGACATATTCGATGTCCACTGAGTGGCGCTAAAAGAGCGTTTCATTTTTTTCCCCCAGGACAGATGAACATACATATGGTACTTTTTATGTGTCGTTTGTTTTGTGTCACTGCAGTACAGACTTGAAATGTCCATTGAGTGGTGCTATAACTCTAATGCTCTGTGACGTTTTAAAATAACAAACCATCTGCACTACACCTAAACCTACCAGATAGTGTGAACAAAACTGAATGTGGCTTAAAAAATGCTATCGCAAGCATGCCGTTTTAGCTTGTTGTTCGATCTCTTATCTTTGAGCTCTTTCATCATGAGTCATGTTTTCTTACGGGATTTGAACCCAAGGATTCTGGATTTAATTAAATTTATGTGATTTCAGAGTGTAATGCAGCACTGTGTTCGTTTACACGTGAGCATCTCATGATCGGGTGTTTTCAGTATCCCAGGGCTCCACATAAACTCATTTCTGCAGTTTTGTTGTTTATGTTGTGTATTTGGAAACACATCATTTGCCAACCACCAAGCTGTAAGAGCTCCATGGTTTTCCACCAAAAATAGCTCTTACAACTTGCACTTCGGATTAATACAGTTAGGGTATGTTGAAAAACTCCCATCTCATTTTCTCCTCCAACTTCAAAATCATCCTACATCGCTGCAGAAGTACCGACCCAGTGTTTACAAAGTGTAAGTGCAAACGCCATTTACAAAAAAAGGTAAAATAGTGATGTAGGACGATTTTAAAGATGAAGGAGAAAATGAGATTACCCTAACTATTGAACCAAAATGCAGAGCTACTGAAGTGCACAGAGTATGCATGCGCATCGCAGAGCTAGACAAGATGAGCATTTGTGGTTAAAAAGTGTATAAATATTAATTTATTTAAGAAAATGACTGATCGTTTCACTAGATAAGACCCTTATTCCTCGTCTGGGATCATTTAGAGCCCTTTGAAGCTGCATTGAAACTGCATTTTTAACCTTCAATCCCTTGAGCACCATTGAAGTACACTATATTGGGAAAAATCCTGGAATGTTTTCCTTAAAAAAAAAAAAAAAAACTTAATTTCTTTGCAGAGTAATCCTTTAAGTGACATTGTATGTACTGTAATGTAACAGGCTACCGCTAGCAAATGGTTAATCTAACCTATGGCTCCATAGGACGTGTTATTAATTTTCCATGCCTTTCCAAATACAGATTCTCGCTAAAATGTGTAAGCTTTGCATTTATAATAACTGTAATGAATGCCACTATAATTTATTGTTTTATGCATATACTGTACTTTTCATCGATGTTGTTCTGAATACCATTACATTTAAAGAATTTGTTGTGGTGTAATAGGGATATAATACAGATGCACAATATTATTGGACCAATATCAGAATTGGCTGATAATGGCTTTAAATGTAGGCTAAATATCGGCATTGGCCGATATGAAAAATAATTCTTGCCAATAAGAGGAATAACATTATGAGGAACAACTCGCATGTGCTCAGGGTGTACTAGCGATTAGATGACATCAGCAGTGTGGCTCATTCTTGCAGCAAAGTTTTGCCTGAATAATGATTAGATTTACTGTTTTGGATCGCTGCATTTAATACGAGAACACACCTACAGAATGACGTGTTTGGTGTGTGATAGAGTAAACAATAATAGCAGCGGCAGCCTCCCCTGGGTCCTAATGCCTGTTCGGTAAGAAGTTTTAATTCCGCAGGTGGCGCTGTTAGCCTACTTCTAATAAAATGAAAGTAAAATGCACAAATAACATTAAGACTGTGTTTCTGATTAAATAAAGGAGTAATTTATGTCATAAAGTCATGAGTAGGTTTTGATTTAAAGGTCAGAAGCTATATCGTGTGCGCATCTGCCACTTTAAATTCTCAAGCTTGTGATAGCAGGATTGATTCTGATAGGGTGTCAATGTATTTATCATTCATTAGCTAGAAAAAAAAATGATCTGAAAGAGATTCCAACGATATAGTTTCTTTGTGTCTTTATCGTTATAGCTGTGGTGTGGACTTTAAAGTTCTCTTTAAAGTTATCGTTCTTGGTGTGAGCAGGCCTAAAGTGACATTAGCAGACAAAGATGAATTCGCACTGATGAGTCGCTCACAATAAAGACGACAAATGTGCATCAATAAAGTAAATTGGGTCTATTTTGATTTTACTTACTAACCTTCGTCATAGCGTTGCCTGAGAGCAGTACCCGGAGCGGCGCTGGGAACTCCTTCATACAGTCCCTCGCCGACAAAATCTGTGTAGAAGAGCATGAAGGACATGACACCCATCCAGCTGCAGAGCTGCGCCAAACACAGCTGTCGCATGACACGCGGCACGTGGCAGTAGCTGCGATAAATGGCCGGTGTCATGGACCAGCAAGTCCTCAGCAGGCACATAAGCGGGCCGGACTTCAGTGCTCGCAGCTTACACTGAAACAGATAGCAGCACGAGCGCGGAAAACACCGTCCGGGCTCCGACGGCCCCGGTTCCAGGGTGAACGAGGGTTCCTCGGACACTTTCATGGTCACTAACACGCTGACCACGAAGATGAGGATGAGGAGGGAGAACAAGCACTCAGCCTGACCACCCAGGTAGATGGAAAGGAGCCCACCGCTCCAGTCCAGGGCAGGTAGCAAATAGCCCACGCATCCTCCAAGGCTTACCATGAAGGAGAACATAGCGAAAGCCTGTCCGCAATCATCCCGTTCACGGTAGAGGTCCGAGAGTAATGCCTCAAGGGGCGTAAAGCACACCTGCCCGCAAAAGTCTAACAGGCCCACGCCTAGGATGAGCAGGCCCACCTGGAGAGCCTGGTTGCGGCGGGTGCTGCCCCAGCTTAGGTTGGCGGCCAACACGTCAGCATGTGGTATGATAAAAAGTGCTAGGAGGACTCCCAAGGACAGCAGCCATATGAAGGGTCGTCGTCGGCCGTAGCTGCTGTTGCAGTGATCGCTGGCTGAGCCAATCAGGGGGATGAAGAGAAGTCCCAGGACAGGTCCAATACCTAAGGAAAAAGTACATGGATATTAATATCAGAGTCATGGCCTCTATCTTTTGGCTTCGTCTTCAGCCTGCTGTAATGCTGCCTGTAGTTTAAGGTGACCAATCTCTGGCTCTGCTCCCTCGTCTCCACAGCTTTTCTAATTAAAGCAGATGACTCAGTGCACTGGTTGGGCACTGATTCCCATTTCGATTCATGTCTAGATCTTCAGGAGCTATTTTTATTCAAGTGCGTGGTGGAAAGATGACCTGAACATGCTCAAAATGCAATTAAAAGTTCACTGGAGTCAGTTTACTCAGTGCACACTGTAAAAATCTTGAAGGATTAGTTCACTCCTGAACTAGAGCTGTCAGTTTAAAGCGTTGACTTAATAAATTAGTTATGAAAAAATAACGCGATTAAATTATTTTAACGCAGGTAACTCGCTGGCCCCGCCCCCAGACCTGTACAGCAGCTTATATTTCATACAGCTGACTGTTGACCCAATGTGATGCAGGGCAACAACTCCATAAGTGCAGTTGCCCTAAAATTCAAGATACTGGTGCAAAAATGCCCCTGTATGTGTTTATGTGTGTATGTGCACACAGGCAGCAAGAGCAATGTGACAAAAGTGCTGACAAAAGTCCAGGATTTTTCTCCATATAGTAGACTTCATTGGGGATAAACAAATGGGTTTAAGGTCCAATTTACAGTTTCAATGGGCCCTACATGATCCCAGACAAGGAATAAGGGTCTTATCTAGCGAAATGACCTACCATTTTCTAAAATAAAATGGAAAAAAAAATTATACTTGTGAACCACAAATGCTCGTCTTGCACTAGCTCTGCAATGCGCGTCTATGAAATGTCGCACACGGTTAGTTCTTTGTCTGTGTACACCGGTTCAAAAAGGTAGAGTATGGCGAAAAACGTCCAAAAATCTTCCGACGTTGTTTTACCCTTTTTTTTTTAAAGGGGTTTGACTTTCTTTGCACATTCACTTTGTAAACATTGGGCCAGTACTTTCCCCTAAGTCACACGTGACCTTTCCAATGTGACTGTAATGTGTGAATTCCAAGTAGTGCGAGGCAAGCATTTGTGGTTAAAAAGTATATACATTTTTCTTTTTTTCTTTTTTTTTTTTAGAAAATGACCGATCGTTTTGCTAGATTATTCCTCGGCTGCGATCTTGTAGAGCCCTTTGAAGCTCCATTGAAACTGACGAGCATTTATTTGGAACTGAATTCTTTTGTAACATTACAAATGTCTTTACTGTCACTTCTGATAAATTGAATGTGTTCTTGCTTAATAACAGTATTCTTTAAAAAAACAATCTTACAGACCCCAAACTTTTGAACAGTATGGTATACAGTGTTATTGAGTCTAATATATGCTGTTTTTTGCCATCATGGTGCATAATTACAATGTTTGCAAATTCTCACACACTACAAACACATTTCCGCAAGAGCTGTAAACCGGAAAATGGAAGCATATGTGGAATATCACACCTAAAACAATTTTAAGGTAACCACATTTAAGGCACTGAGTAGGTATTGACAAACTATGTGCAGTGTGAGGAATACTGTAGAGAGCCATGGAACTGGCTACCCTAAAGATATTTATTTAACAAAGTCGGTCAACTACGCCTGTAAGTCAACACATGCTGTTTTTTCCCAAAGTGGAGGGAGAGTGGGCTTCTGCTCATTTCCTTTTAAAGGTGCCTTTGTGCTGTTTGCAACAGTTCGAGACAATTAATCATATGACTCCTTTATATACTACACAGTGCAATTCATTATAGTCACCCTAATTGTTCCTGTGAAAAAAGCATGGCTTTAACAACTTCAAGGTCATGAGTTTAACTTGGAGGAAAAAAAATTATACTTATATTGCACTTGTTAGTTCAAGAAAAGGTCACAAACAACTCATCACATGAGCATCAATCTGGTTCAAAAAGCCTAGACTAAGGAATTTGTTTCTCAGGTCACCATAACATTAAAATGAATAAAATGCCTCCACAACTTCACTCCATTAAGAAACAGTCCAACAAAACCTCTAAAAATCACATACAACCACACACAAAAGCACTTCTAATGGCAGCAACATGAGTTTATATAGCTTGTGAAAGGAAATGAGCACAAAGGATCTTTCTTTGCTTTCCAGTGCAGCTGTTGACAAAAAGAGCGGTGTGTAGTACGTATTCACACACACCACACATCTTCTGTCCGTCTGGTGCAAAGTGACCACATGCACGTTTGTGAACTGCTTTTTTCTGTTTTGGTTGCAAGGCAAATAGTCTTGGAGAGAGATTCATTTACAGCAAAAGCCATGTGGAAGCCATTTGTGGGCACAAAATAATGCATCTGTTCATATGGCGTGCTGAAAAAAAAAAAAAATTCTCAAACACAGAGGCCAAATATTTAGAGTCACAGGGCTGGTTATTCTAGGATGAAAAGAATAAAAACAATCACACATGTTGATGTATTTGAACAAGGACTTTTGTCTCTAGTAGACAAAAGCGAAGGATTCTCTTTAAAACTGCACATTTTGAATTGTTTATGGCTGTGACCTAGAGATACATAAACCACTAATGTATATAATACTAAAAACTCACTAAAACCTCCTGTTGTTACTAAACCCTTCAGAACACATTAAGATATTTTTTACGAAATCCAAGTGCTTTCTGACCCTGCATAGACAGGAACGCAACTGACACATTCAAGACCCAGAAAGGTGGTAAGGAAGTGGTTCAACCCTAATGTTATGAAGCTATGGGTATACTTTTTGTATGCAAAGAATCACTGATGTCACATACAGTTGAGGTCAAAAGTTACAGAATCTTTTTTTTTTTTGCAGAATCTGCAAAATGTTAATTATTTTACCAAAATAAGAGGGATCATACAAAATTCATGTTATTTTTTATTTAGTACTGACCTGAATAAGATATTTCACATAAAAGAGATAAGAGAAAATAGTTGAATTTATAAAAATGACCCCGTTCAAAAGTTTACATACACTTGATTCTTAATACTGTGTTGTTACCGGAATGATCCACAGCTGTTTTATTGTTTAGTTTTGTTGTTGTTTAGTGATAGTTAACAAGACAGCTGCCCGCTGTTCTTGAGAAAAGTCTTTTAGGTTCCACAAATTTGTTGGTTTTTCAGCATTTTTGTGTATTTGAACCCTTTCCAACGACTGTATGATTTTCTTTTGACTCTGAGGGACTAATAGGCATCTATTACAAAATATTCAAATGATCACTGATGCTCCAGAATGAAAAACGATGCATTAAGAGCCGGGGGTGAAAACTTTTGGAATTTGATCAGGGTAGATCAGGGTAAATTTCACTTATTTTGTCTTCTGGGAAACATGCAAGTATCTTCTGTATCTTCAGTACTAAATGAAAAAACAAACTATGATATTTAGGCAAAATAAGAAAAATGTACACATTTTCATTCTGATCAGAAGTTTTCACCCCTCTGACTCTTAATGCATCATTTTTCCTCCTGGAGCATCAGTGAGTGTTTGAACCTTCTGTAATAGTTGCATATGAGTCCCTCAGTTGTCCTCAGTGTGAAAAGATGGATCTCAAAATCATACAGTCATTCTTGGAAAGGGTTCAAATACCCAAAAATGTTGAAAAAACAAAAAATTTGTGGGACCTGAAGGAATTTTCTGAAGAACAGCAGCAGTTTAACTGTTCAGGCCAAACAAGGGACTCATGAACAACTATAACTAAAGAAAAAACACAGCTGCGGATCATTCAGGTAACAACACAGTATTAAAAATCAAGAATAGGTAAACTTTTGAACAGAGTAATTTTTTATAAATTCAACTATTATTTTCTCTTGTGGACTACATGCAAAGGTCTTATGTGAAATATCTCATTCAGGTCAGTACTAAATAAAAATACGAAGCATTTTGTATGATCCCTCTTATTTTGGTAAAATAATTAACATTTCGCAGATTCTGCAAGGTGCATGTAAACTTTTGACCTCAGCTGTAGACTATTTTAGTGATGTCCTTACTACCTTTCTGGGGCTTGAATGTGTCAGTTCCGTCTATGCAGGGTCAGAAAGATGTCAGGTTTCATCAAAAATATCTTAATTTATGTTTTGATCTTATGGGTTTGGAGGCTTTAAAGTAAAACTTTTGAAAATGCATCTCAAAACTTCTAACATACTTAGCAGAACATAAGGGGTAGGAAATGAAAAAAGTGCACATTTAAATAAAAGTCGACTGCACCAACTATATCTGAGAAAGAAGCTTCCAGCTCTAAGGCAGCCCATGATGACTATATTATCTGATGAAAGCCCAGAGGAAAGTCCCACAGAATTTGAACAGGATGCAGTAAAACTATACATGCTTCCACACAGCTGCTGACCCCTCGAGCCTCCGGGCCTCTTCCTGCAGTCCGGTGCCTTCCAATTAGCACCTGATTACCACCTGGATGGGGCAGCGAGTGATTTAACCAGTAATTATGATAATGACCCCCATTACAGGATCGACTCCTTAGTGGGAAACAACCTTGGCTTGCTGTTTACAGCATGGCCCTTAATTAACCAATCATAAATCCTGGTTCAACATACTGAAACCTTACCTAAAACCATCGTCATGTACTGCTCCTCCACGCCAGCCTCCAGCAACAAAGGGGGCACGTAGGTGATCCCAGCCGCCACGCAGATCTCCAGGCCACATGTCAGCGAGTTGAGCAGGACCAGGCGCCACTGAGACCTCCATCCAGTCATATTTACACAGGAAGGGTTCACCTTTCTCCCGTGTGTTGGTGTGAAAACTCTACTCGCTCTTCCAGGAGAAGGCGAAAGGCGCAGGGTCGGGTGCCCAGGGACGAGGTGGGCGCGTGGGGTGCGGGAGAGCAGATATTCGGACTCTCAGATGAACTAGGGGATCCATTGTGTCCTCAGCATTCTTGATCTGAAAGGAAAAGACATAAGATATGAATGAGCTGTTTTTATGAAACACATTCCTGCAGATGTTGTTCTCCCTGTTCCTGACCCTCTGGCCACACTAAGGTCACCCTGTCTAACGTCCCGCCTTCCACTCGCTCTCTGTCATTAGCTCGTTCACTCAGAGCTGATTTGACTGGGCCCCATCACTGCAGTTGCCACCTCTAATTAGCAGCCTTTGTTCATGAAAAGCAACGTTAATGAGTCAGATTTTTACCGCTTCCAGTGGAGAACCGTGCATTGAGAGCATTACTCCGTGGTTGATTTGTGTTCACTGGGGGAGACTGTGCAATTATGAATTTTTTATGACTAATATCAGGGTTTGTTTTCTTCAGCAGGTCATTCATGCTTATTCTGGAACATTCCACTGGGAATGGAGTTTTAAACAATGACGGTTGTTGACTTATAGTCTAGGAGTCTGAATAGATGTTTAAAAGTAATTAAACTAAATTTGTTTATTAGAAAACAAATAAATTCACAGTGGTATCAATGCCGGTTCAAATCCATTCAGCTAAATATTCAGCTATTGACATTCATGTAATTGCATTTTCAAATACTATGTGTGAAAATTCAAAATAAAAGACAATATTGGAAAATGATTGGGAAATTGCTATACTTTTATTCAGTGTCACAAAACTATATAGAAGCTCATTTCTGCCACATAAAAATGTAACAATTATGATTTACTAAAGCATGTTTTTTCTTAAGTCATACATAAAAAAAAAAACTTTTTGTCAAAATTTTGGCTTTTTATCTCACATTTTTACTTATGTTTTAGTTTTGACTTTTATATGAGTTATTTTGGCTTTTTTTTTATCTCACATTTTTACTTATGTTTTAGTTTTGACTTTTATATGAGTTATGACATTATATTTTGACTTTTTGTCATAATTTAAATTTTTAAGTTTTACATCACATTTTTAGATTTTATTAATTATTATTATTATTATTATTTATTTCATTTTGTTTATTTATTTTTTTTAGACAAGCAAAGGTAACTAAAATGCTAAAAGAGACATTTTTGTTGATTTTTGAGGTTGAATGCAAAGTTGAAAATAAAATGTGAATAAGGTTGGCCATAAGTTTATTAAAAGTATTTTTTTAAAAATTGATTCATCAGCTTGTCTTACTTCAGCTTTTTATCTCACATTTGTCAATTTGGACTTTAGACTATGTTATAGTTTTGACTTTTATATGACAGTTATGATGTCATATTTGACTTTTTGTGTCATAAGTAAATTTTTTTATCTTCTGTCATAATTTTGACATTTTATGTATGTATGTATGTATGTATGTATGTATATATATATAGTCATTTTTTCTATCACATTTTTTGATTTAATTAATTTTTTATTATTTATTTATTGAATTTTTTTTTTATACAACCAAAGGTAACAAAAATGTTAAAAGAGACATTTTTGTTGATTTTTTAGGCTGGATGCTAAGTTGAAAATAAAATGTAAAGGAGGTTGACCACAAGGCAATTTAAAGTTTTTTTTTAATTATTATTATTATTATTATTAACTTGTCTTTATTGTTAGTTTGTCATAATTTTGCCCTTTTTATCTCACATTTGTCAATTTTGACTTTTTATGTTATAGGTTTGACTATGACAGTTATGACATCATATGACATTTTGATTTGATGTCATAATTTAATTTTTGACTCATAATTATGACTTATCATATTTTCTTATAGGTCATACTTTCATCATAATTATAAAAGCATAATTTACCCAAGTATGTTTTTTGTTTCCTGTAGCAATTATTGTTTTCCATACAAAACAGTCACTCTAAATGAACAATCATTAAATTTTTTTTTTTTTTTTAGTACTTAGCAATTATTTTTTTTACATTTTTTAGACATTTTTAGATTTTTTAAAAATTATTATTATTATTTGTAAGAAAAACTAAAGGTAACTAAAATGTTAAACAAGATATTTTGTTGATTTTTGAGGTTGGATGCCAAGTTAAAAAAAAAAAATGTGATAGTAATAGTTAGCACAAGCACAAGCACAAAAAAGAAAAGCTGATGATTATGATTAACTGTTTAATAAATTACCTAAAAAGGTCAATAAATCCTTCTAATTAGATTAGCTGATTATCAAAATAATCATTAGATGCAACTGTTTATTTAATGCCAAGCTGTTCATGTCTATCACCAGATCTGTTAGCTACACTATTTACCCCCACCAATGACTTCATCCACAACCCGCCGGTCTTCTCCATACATGTACAAACAAAGCATCTCATACGAAATACAACACCAACGCACTCCCTCTCTGAATATCATTTCCTCCCACAACTCTCCCGGGCACGACACGTCAATCAGGTGAAGGACGTCTTCTCTCAAAATGACACATAAACTCCCAACAACACAAGACACGCTGAAGCTTTTCACATTCTGACCTTGCATAGAGAGGCTATTTGCTTTTCAAATGCAAATAATGAGAGGCAAAGCACACTAGAAAATATGACTAAAACCAGATTTCAACAAGAACAGACCATATTCGATCACTTACTTCAGTCTCAGCACTTCAGGTAACTTGATTTGCTCCCAAGTTGCTCTCGATAATGTTTAAAGTGCTGAAACTCTCTCTCGATTACATCAAGCTCTTCCTGAGCTCGGATATTAAACCACGAGCGACGGCGAGTTCTGCGTCTCTGGTTCTCTGGCGCTGACTGTCACCCTGCCATCTGATTATGAGACATGTGTGAGAACACTCAGAGCAGCCGCCACCTTTCAGGAGGATGAAAAACAACCAGGTGCTAAATTCATATTTGGTGTTACATTCCTCCGTCTATGTGGGCCATCTGCTCAATGTTGGCAGATAGAAAGCATATCATCGCCATTTGAAAAACTATAAGAAAGTTAACGGAAATTATTCAAATCTACAAGTTCATTTTGCTTTTAAGCAGGTTTTTAAATAGAGCTATAGTCAAGAGACCAAAACGAACCAAAAAATACAACAAAGACTTCATTAGCATTCGGTATTTCATCATTAAGTGTATTATGCATTTTTTTAAGTATTTAAATAAATAAGGAAAATATGTTTAATCTAAATATAGAGGAGCCTAAATATCTTACACCACTAAAAAGTGAACATTTTTGCATTAAAGGCTGAAGATTGTGAAATATCTACTAATGATCTCATCAGTTGGTCCATTATTTGGATAGTCAAAGAAAAAACAAGCACAATACTTTAGCACAAAGCATATGCCAAAATGGGGCTCCACAGACGCAACTATTTTACACCCATTCCTTCAGTCTTGAAAGGAGCCCATCAGGGGTCTATCCCAGTCCATCTCTATAGGACCTCCACCCTGCTGTCCCAATGCCTAGACAACCCCCCTACTTTTCACTTGTCCCTTGACAACTTCCCCCACCTCTTTCCAGAACTAGCCCTCAAGGTCATCCTTATTGACAACTTTTCAAGACCTATTGCAAAAGAGAAGCACATTAATACCTGTTTTCCCCGAGTCGTAGTTAATGGACTTTTCTAATGCAGATGTGTTGAAGCATCTCGCCATCTCCTATAGTTCTGACATGGTCTGTTTTTAGTTAGTCTAACTCATTTGTGGCACAGTTAAGCACTACTTGATTTAAGTGTGTCTGTTTTCTACAACTATTCAAAAAACATTAAGTTTAACATTAAGGAACAGTTGACAGAATCTGCAAAATGTTAATTATTTTACCAAAATAAGAGGGATCATACAAAATGCATGTTATTTGTTTTATTCAGTACTGGCCTGAATAAGATATTTCACATAAAAGACGTTTACATATAGTCCACAAGAGAAAATAATAGTTGGATTTATAAAAACGACCCAGTTCAAAAGTTTACATACACTAGATTCTTAATACTGTATTGTTACCTGAATCATCCACAGTTGTTGTTTTTGTTTAGTGATAGTAGTTCATGAGTCCCTTGTTTGTCCTAAACAGTTAAACTGCCTGCTGTTCTTCAGAAAAATCCTTCAGGTCCCACAAAATTCTTTTTCTGTATTTTTCTGTATTTGAACCCTTTCTAACAGTGACTGTATGATTTTGAGATCCATCTTTTCACACTGAGGACAACTGAGAGACTCATATGCAACTATTACAGAAGGTTCAAACAGTCACTGATGCTTCAGAAGGAAACACAATGCATTAAGAGCTGGGGGTGAAAACTTTTGAACAGAATGAAGATGTGTACATTTTGCCTGATTATCATTATATATTTTTTCATTTAGTACTGCTTTCAGCTATAGAAGATACTTACATGTTTCCCAGAAGATAAAATAAGTAAAATTTTCCCTGATCTTTAAATTCAAAAAGTTTTCACCCCCCGAATGAATCATTTTTCCTTTTTGAAGCATCAGTGAGTGTCTAAAAGTCTTTTATGTGAAATATCTTATTCAGGTCAGTACTAAATAAAAAATAACATGCATTTTGTATGACCCCTCTTATTTTGGTAAAATAATTTACATTTTGAAGATTCTGCAAGGGGTATGTCAACTTTTGACCTCAACTGTACATTTTACAATTGTGCTGGATATTTTGTTATTAACGAATCAGTTGAGTTGTTTTAATGACTCACTCATAAAGATGTCACATGTTTTTGAATAGGTTAACAAATTATTCAATGACTTAATTACTACAAAAAGCACTTGTCGCCACTTATTAGTGAACTGTAACCTGCGAAAGAGTCAAAAATCCTTCACAAATTAATACACAGACTGAGAATCTGTCTGGAACATGCTCACATGGTCAAGCAGAGCGATACGAACAGTGAAAAGTCAATCGCCTCATAAAACAAATCAACAAGCAAGAAGTTAAACGGCTCCAGGAGGTTAATAACAGCCTTCTGAAGCGAAGCAATGTGCTTGCGGAAGAAAATGCCCCTATTTACAACTTTATAAACTGTAATTTCTAGCTTCTGCTAACTCATATGAGCGTTCACAAAATAGTGGCGTTTCAGCGGATGATGTAGGATGTAGCGTATGGAGATAACGGAGAATATGCTAGTCTTGTGAAAACCAAGTTTTGTTTACAGCAAAGGAAAACCAGTCTCCTCTTGGCTTATATTGAAACCCTCCTACATTTTTCTTTACAAATCCTCACTTTGTCCTCACTTACGCTACGCTGACGTCCTACATCATCCGCTGGAACGCCACTTTCTTGTGGACGCACGTTGCTGAAACTAGAGATTACAGTTTATAAAGTTTTAAATGTGGATATTTTTCTTGCACAAACAAATCGATTCACTTCAGAAAGCCCTGTGGAGTATTTTTATGATGGATGGATGCAGTTTTTTGGGCTTTAACATCTCAACCCCCATTCACTGCCATTATAAAGCTTGGAAGAGTCAGGACATTTTTTTCAACTCCAAATGCATTCGTCTGAAAGAAGGAAGTCACATACACCTGGGATGGCTATTTTGTTTGTGCACAATTCACAGCAGCTGTGTTTTGTTCTGAATCAGTGTTTTTGAACAAATCAATTGAGCTAATTCAGTGACTCACTCATTAAGATGTGATTTGTTTAATTTTTGATTGAGTCAGTGTTTTCAACAAATCAGCTGAACAAATCAATGACTCACTCAAAAAGACTGTTAAAATACTTCAGAAGAATAAATCTAGTGTATCATTATTGAATGGCCTTGCACAAGTAAAGTTAAATCCAATCATTCAACTTCTATGACCATGTAAAGTTGTTCAACCAAATCACATTTATATGAATACCATGGATACCAAAAACAAACATAACGTAACTCTCCACAAATGACTGTTTATTTGATGCAAATACCACATGTTGGTAATTTATAACTAGATACACAAATACTTAAAGTATTTTCAGCTGCGAAAAGGATGATTTAGGGGAAGTTTACAAATACAAAACAAATGCTTTTTACTAAATAATTAACACAAAAGCTTCACATTTCACATTTTTTCTTAGTCTAGATGGTTTCAACATTAGGCTACGCCACTGAATATTCTTTTTAAGCAATGCTAACTAAGGTCAGCATGAAGGATTGTGTTACTCCAGTTAATTTCAGACCCTTGTTACCAAGGGGAGAATTTGACATAATGAAAACTGACAATTCAAGGAGACGTGTCACTCACGAGGCATTAAAAGTGTTATCATGCCAGTGGTATCATGGTTCAGAGACACTGGGGAAGCTGGAAGTTATAAGCGAGCTACCGTATAGAATTTAGCAGCGTGTTTGACGTGCCTTAAATTATGTGTCAAATGAAAGCCACGTGTGTTTGCTCTAAACCTGGCGTGCTTTAACTGTGACATGAATCACGCTAGGCAAAGGCACTGGGTCATTCAGCCAGCACAACGGCCCCACTTTTACATCTTCAAACCTGATTTTGTAAACATGCTCTAACCATTGCATACCAGGTTAAGGATCCTTTGACACCACTATTGCTCCTCTTACACACCACAATCCCAGACCTATTCAAAACCGCAACCCCCTCTGCCCCTGCAGATAAGCTTTAATGGCTCTGAAGGGCATTATTACCATACAAAACAGGCTTTGTGAACATTGAGCCAATGTTAGTAACTTGATACACTGAGGAATCGAGCCTTTTCAGTTAAGCTTTTATCAAGTCTTAGGAGTCTTAGAAACACCCTTAACAACAGCCCGAGTGTCTGAGCTTAAAGCCGAGGAGAGCATTTCTCCAGAGTGACATCAGAACCACAAGCAACAGTGGACGTCCAACCAAAAACCTCAGATGATGTACAACATGGTTTCACTGAAAGCGAGATGAGACCGAGTCGACACTGGAGCTCTAATCCCACAATTTAACATTCCACTTAGACAAGCTATTTAGCAGTTGACGCAAAATCTCGGACTTTGTCTTGGTCTCCACCCTGGACTTGATTTCAGGGAAGATCCTGCTGTAATTCTTCTCTTAACCGAGATCACACGACAGCGGCATGACCTGGGCACGTTAATCTTATTCTAGCATCCGCTAGCGTGACCTCTGACCTCAGCACTTGGTCCTGATTATATGTTAAACCTTCCCTTAAAAACAATGGTTTGAAATTACGTTGTCATGTTGTTTCATGAAAACCCTTGTACTCACTTCTGCTGTAGGTGAAGCTGGATCACGAATGATTCGTGTGAACACAGACGTATTTATGTAGATCGCTGGGCGCATTTACTTCTAAAACGAAAATAACGTTAATCCTCTGTGTCTTCAGTGGCTCAGATGTAGTGAGTAAATGATGACTGCTATGATCATTATTACATCCAAACACAGAACGCCTCAATCGCTCAATTGAAGACATTCTTGTCCACCCCTGCACTGGAGTCGAAACAATGCCGGTCGGAGTCGGACTGTTCACAGCTCAGTCAGGGCGGATCTAAGGTAAGTCAATTAACTATCATTGGAGCGGCCTGGGTTTTTGTGATGTCACACAGACAAGATGCTGAGAACGGCTTGATTTGAAAAAGGGGATATTTCCTATGAAGATTACAAAAATAGCACTGGGTGGATTTTTATCATTATAGGGTGGTTGTGTACACACACTGCCAACACACATTGAGTTTGGCATCCGATGACCCCTTTAAGTTAAAAGGTTAATAAGTTTAATGGTTAAAAGTTCAAAATGGCATAGAAATAAAAGAAATTACTGTGATGGTCCAGATATTTGCTAGTGATATAAAATCAATAATCATTCAATATTCATTGTGTGAATATCACAATGATTCACTTCCGTGAATCAGTTCAAATAGTAAATTTGAATCAGAATTTAAAGGTATAGTTCACCCAAAAATGTACATTCTGTCATCAATCATATCGTTCCAAATCTGTCAGAACTTTGTTCATCGTTGGAACACAAATTAAGCTATTTTTTATAAAATTCGAGAGATTTCTGACCCTGCAAAGACAGCAAGCGTGTGGTGCTGCAGTTCTTCTGACTGAATGAAATCACCACTTCTCTCCATTTTAGAACAGACACATAATTATCAAGATATACTTATATCGCCAGTGCGTTGAAAATATTGAGCCTCAACAACGCTTTGCAAAAACAAGAGGTTGTCGTTACTGAACTGCAAGATCCCACACTTTCTCACCCAATGGTATCAGGTTCAGGTGCGGACACACAATCTGCCGAGGCAGTTCACACTCAGGCTTTATGCAGCTCCCGGGAGAGGACCGCTCAGTTATCTGATAGACACTGGATACAGAAAGACACTTATCAGGTCAAAAGAGAGAGGAATGTGGGCTGCCGATGACCTGAGAGACACAATAAAGCAAGCTCTGATCCTCTCTAATGGAGTGCTATGAAATTACCAGAAAGTTCTGGAAAGAAATGACTTTAAATCAGCTGCATGATTCATTTTTTATATTCTAAATTTTAGATGTCTCTCTGAGTGTGTAAAATACACACAAACACATATTATTCGCTTGTATTATTTTATTTTAAAAAATAAGTGAAGAGGAAACTGTACAAATATGTCAAGCACTGCAGGTTTTATCAACATTCATGGCCTTTCCAAATACCAAACATTGGAATTCTTCTCAAGGTAGCTAAAGCATGACTTCATCGCCCTTGAACTTTCAAACCAGCCCGATTACACACATATGCACACATTTCTCTCGCAGCATGCACAATTTGCTTTGAGGCAATCTCAGGATGGAGAAAAGAAAATGTTTCAGTATTACAAAAAAAGTGAAATCTTACCAAATACATTCAGTAGCACACATCGTCCATGTCATTAACTTCTCCTGCAAACTTTAGGTTCAGTCTCAGCCTTATTTTTCTATAATAATGCTCTTCTTATTTGCTTCAACCAGTGTGATGTAAAACCCCTTGTATGGGGCAGAAATCCTTCTCTTAAACACCAAAATCCTGTCACCTCAGGCCCTAAGCAACACTAAACGTGGCCCCCAGCATAGCAGCCCAACACTGATATGAAACAAAGAACGGATTCATATCAATTCCACCTCAGGACTGTATTTTCTCCATCCCCTCCTCTTGTTCAGCCCACCCACCAACCCCCTGATCCATCTCATTTCCCTAGCTAAAAAACCCCTGCAATAATGGCCCAGATCAGGTTTAACTCCACATAAGGACAGGCCTTTCTCACACCTCTACCTCCCAGCCCTGGGGCCAAAATTTTCTACAACCGTCCCCAACACCAAAATGGACTCTTTATGCTAATCCGCACTCTAATGCACTTCAAGCATGTTGGCCAAATGAATTTTTGTCCATACAGTTGGGAAAAAGTAATTTGGACCACATTTACTTTCATTGTAAAGTCACACACCACAGGTTTGGAAATTATGAAAGGTAAGATACGTGACTCAGTGTAGCTACAACGAACAAGTACAGTTATTGCACTATTTGGTGAAGAAATACAAAACAACTAAAATGTCACTAGTATCGTAAATCATGCGTAATTGATTATTTACTTCACACAATAACCTTTAAGAAAACCTGTGAATGAGACTTTGTGTGGTACATCTTTGGCTGAATGCTAACGCTCCTCCCTATGGATTGGTTTTTATTGCGATGACTAAGTTTATTGCCATCTATCTTTGGTTCATTAAATAGTGATTATGTTAGCACAAGGAATGATGCAATTTTCTGAGAAGACGACACACACTCCCAGTTACTGAGAAAAACAGCTCTTAGGGCTGTTTATTACCATGAATATGTTAAGCCGTTGGGTATTATATATGAGCAAACGAAGTAAAGGAACTAATACTGAGATTGTTAGTCAGCCATTACCTAAAAGAAAAAATTAATAAGCAGGCTTGTAACCTTGGTGTTATTTCGTAGTTGCATGCATAAATAAATAAATAAAAATGAATGCATGAATGAAAAAATTAATATTTGAGTGAAACAAAAGTTTACATCTTCCTGTTTATTACATGGCTGCTTACCAACTAACTAAACAGCTCGCTTGATTAATTTGTTCTGGAATCAGACTACACTGTTTGTACTTGATGTTTTTTGATTCCCTAAAATAGCCTCAATAAAGTAATTTATTTGGAAATCAGTCTACACTGGTTGCGGTGAATGTTTTTTAAATCCATAAAAGAATAGACTCACTAGATTCATTTGTTCTGGAATCAGACTACACTGTTTGTTTTTTGATTCCCTAAAAAGAATCGCCTCACTAAAGTAATTTATTTGGAAACCAGACTACACTGTTTGCACTGTATGTTTTTGCTTTACTAAAAAGAACCAGCTCACCAAAGTCATTCATTCGGAAATCAGAGTACACTGTTTTTACCTGATGTTTTTTTGAATTACTAAAAAGAAGCAACTCACTAGATCAATTCACTCTGGAATCAGACTACACTGTTTGCACAGTTTGTTTTTTGATTCCCTAAAAAGAATCGCCTCACTAAAGTCATTTATTTGGAAATCAGACTACACTGTTTGCACTGTATGTTTTTTGATTCACTAAAAAGAATCGGCTTACTAGATTCATTTATTCTGGAAACAGACTACACAGTTCGTTTTTTTGATTCACTAAAAAGAACAGTTTTTGCATGCATAAATAAATAAAAATGAATGCATGAAAGAAAAAATGAATATTTTAGTGAATATTAGTGAAATAAAAGTTTACATCTTCCTGTTTATTACATGGCTGCTTACCAACTAACTAAACAGCTCGCTTGATTCATTCGCTCTGGAATCAGACTACACTGTTTGTGCTGTATGTTTTTTGATTCACTAAAAAGAATTGGCTCACTAGATTAATTCATTCTGGAATCAGACTACACTGTTTGTACTGTTTGTTTTTTGATTCCCTAAAAATAGCCTCAGTAAAGTCATTTATTTGGAAATCAGTCTACACTGTTCGCGGTGGATGTTTTTCGATTCCATAAAAGAATCGACTCACTAGGTTCATTTGTTCTGGAATCAGACTACAGTGTTTGTTTTTTGATTCCCTAAAAATAGCCTCAGTAAAGTCATTTATTTGGAAATCAGTCTACACTGTTCGCGGTGGATGTTTTTCGATTCCATAAAAGAATCGACTCACTAAGTTCATTTGTTCTGGAATCAGACTACAGTGTTTGTTTTTTGATTACCTAAAAAGAACCGGCTCACCAAAGTCATTCATTCGGAAATCAGAGTACACTGTTTTTGCTGTATGTTTTTTGATTCACTATAAAGAATCGGCTCACTAGATTAATTTGTTCCGGAGTCAGACTACACTTTTTGTGCTGTATGTTTTTTTTATTCCCTAAAACACTGGCTCACTATATTGATTCACTATGGAATCAGACTACGCTGTTTGTGCTGTATGTTTTTTGATTCACTAAAAAGAATCAACTTACTAGATTCATTCACTCTGGAAACAGACTACACAGTTTGCACTGTTTGTTTTTTGATTCCCTAAAAAAGCGGCTCACCAAAGTCATTCATTAGGAAAACAGAGTACACTGGTTGTGGTGAAGGTTTTTTGATTCCCTAAAAAAGGGCTTGCTAGATTCATTCACTCTGGAAACAGACTGCACTGTTTGTACTGTTTGTTTTTTGATTCTCTAAAAAGAACAGCCTCACTAAAGTTATTTATTTGGAAATCAGACTACACTGGTTGTGGTGAGTGTTTTTGATTCTCTAAAAGAACCAACTCACTGGATTAATTTGTTCTGAAATCAAACTACACTGTTTGCGCTGTATGTTTATTGATTCACTGAAAAGAATCGACTCTCTAGATTCATTCATTCTAGAATCAGACTACACTGTTTGCACTGTATGTTTTTTGCATGCATAATAAATAAATTAAAATGAATGCATGAATGACAAAATGAAGATTTGAGTGAAACACAAGTTTACATCTTCCTGTTTATTACATGGCTGCTTACCAACTACCAATTCATTCGCTCTGGAATCAGACTACACTGTTTGTGCTGTATGTTTTTTGATTCCCCAAAAGAACTGGTTCATTAGAATCCTTATTTCTGGAATCAGACTACACTGTTTGCACTGCATGTTTTTTTTATTCCCTAAAACGGCTCACTATATTGATTCACTCTGGAATCAGACTACGCTGTTTGCATTGTATGTTTTTTGATTCACTAAAAAGAATCAACTCACTAGATTCATTCACTCTGGAAACAGACTACACAGTCTGTTTGATTTTGATTCCCTAAAAAAGCCAAAGTCTCACCAAAGTCATTAATTCGGAAAACTGTACACTGGTTGTGGTGAATGTTTTTTGATTCCCTAAAAAATGGCTTGCTAGATTCATTCGCTCTGGAAACAGTACTGTTTGTTTTTTTATTCACTAAAAAGAACAGCCTCACTAAAGTAATTTATTTGGAAATCAGACTACACTGGTTGTGGTGAATGTTTTTTGTTTCCCTAAAAGAACCAACTCACTGGATTAATTTGTTCTGAAATCAGACTACACTGTTTGCGCTGTATGTTTTTTGATTCACTAAAAAGATTCGGCTCACTAGATTCATTCACTCTGGAAACAGGCTACACTGTTTGCTTTTTGATTCACTAAATGTACTGATTCATAAGAGTCAATTGTTCGGCAGACTGACTACAGAAAGCTGCAACTGACCAAACAAAAAGAAATATTCCAGAGAGTCACGTAATGGAGGTCAGTAGTCAAAACCTCTATAATTTAAAGATCCATATGAGTCATGTAAGTATACACACTCACCAAATGAGTCATAGGAAAACAGGTAGTGAGAAGAAAAAAAAGCCTCTCAAGACATATCAAAAGCTCCTTCAATATACTGTAAACAGTAGCCTAAAATTCACCGCACACTGTATTTTAAAAATAATTCATATAATCAGTGAAAATCCCAAAATTAGATGAAGTTTCAGTAGGGAACGGAACAAATGGTGCCACGGTAGCAGGCGCAGCCTTGCAGTCATTCCCGGTTGGAAAATTCCGTCACACAGGAAATTACAATCATTGTAAATTACAATCATTCAGGAGCTCTTTCTATGTTTATGTGCTCATCCATAACCAGGGATTGGCTTTTTACTGTATACACCTATTAAAACTCACCTGGTCTATTCTTGTAGACGTTAATGTCATGGTTTTGGAAACAGCAACTTCAAGTGCAAAGTTCTTTTCAAGTAGAAATTCCAAATGAAAAGCCGCTGGAATATAACTTGGGTGTGGATGTGTACAGTCAAAAAGACGAACATAAGGCGCTCAAACATTTACTAAATCAACAAAACGCGGAGACGCTCCACCAAAAAATATTTATGGCACAACAATAGCCAAGCTGAAATGACCATCAAAGCACATAGCCATACTGACTTATATCACAGTTTATCCTTTCAAAGAGTTCAGTGCGTCTCAGATATCAAAGGTCCTCTTCTATCCTTTTCACTACATGAAAGAGACCTTCTCCCCCAACCCATATTTCTCACTGTCGCTCAGACACTCAGTTACTTGAAAGGACAGTAAATCACAAACTTTCATTTCATCCCCTTCCTTCTTTTTTTCATAACTTGGGGTTTCCTGGCATACACAGAATATGTTTATTCAACCGAAGCATCAGTGTTTATATACGAGGCTCTTCTCCCACCCTTCAGTCAGTGTGGCTTTTCTCTACCAACATCTGGCCTTATCACCATGGGAAAATGACTCAAGACGAGTCTCATTTATCCTGTCCTCGGGGCCCCATGTACACCATTGTGATTTTGACCTGATACTCTGCATAAAAGTATGTCTTGCTATTAGAAAAATAGCTTAGCTTTGGGGCCTCCACTACAGACATTAAATCTGTGGATGCTTTTTTTGCAACCCATAATGAGGCCTCCATGAAAACACTCTGAGAAAAGGTTCTAAATTGAATTACGCACAAAATGGACGTTTAAGATGCAAAACGTCTAGCAGTCGCATTGCTGATGAGCGGCAGACGCACATTAAACGGTTGTAATTTGCAAACAAAACCTTAAATGTTGCTTTTAAAAGCCCCAGGAAAGCATTTGTGATGATAGGTTTGCAAACCTTGACTCATTTTTCTTTATAACCAGAGACATAAACAGTTGAAACAACAGAAAGACCTAGATTGAATTGTCTAAGAGTATCAGTCGTGCGCAGGTTTCAAAAAGAAGTCGAGCCACAAAATAAAAAAAATAAATAAATAAATAAAAAATTAGAATTTACAGTAGCTGTAAATATAAATGTATTTTTGACTATAAATGTATTGTAATTTAGGTTCTATTATATATAAATATAATATAATACAATATATGTCTGAAAAATAAAGATTTTTCTGCTGGTCGAGTCGAACAATAAATAAATAAATAAGAATATCACTTGTGCGCAGGTTTGAAAAAGAAGTCGAGCCACAAAATAAAATAAAATAAAATAAAAATATTTAGAATTTACAGTAACTAAATATAAATGTATTTTTGACTATAAATGTATTGTAATTTAGGTTTTATTATATATATAAAAAATGTAATCTAATTAAGATAATATATTATAATAAATATAATATAATATAATATAATATATGTCAGAAAAATAAAGATTTTTCTGCTGGTCGAATCGAACAATAAATAAATAAATAAGAATATCAGTCGTGTGCAGGGTTCAAAAATAAGTCGAACCACCAAATAAAATAAAATAAAATTTTATATATATATTAGAATTATAGCAACTGTAAATATAAATGTATTTTTGACTATAAATGTATCGTAATTTAGCTTTTATTTTATTGTATGTGTGTATGTATATACTGTATATATATACTGTATATAAAATAAAATTAAGTATTATATTGTATTATACATATATAATATGTGACCCTGGACCACAAAACCAGTCATAAGGTCAATTTTTCGAAACTGAGCTTTATTCATCATCTGAAATCTGAATAAATATGCTTTCCATTGATGTATGATTTGTTAGAATAGGACGATATTTGGCCGAGATACAACTATTTGAATATATGGAATCTGAGGGTGCGAGAAAATCAAAATATTGAGAAAATCACCTTTAAAGTTGTCCAAATGAAGCTCTTACTAATGCATATTACTAATCAAAAATTAAGTTTTTATATATTTACAGTAGGAATTTTACAAAAAATCTTCATGAAACATGATCTTTACTTAATTTCCTAAAAATGATTTTTGGCATAAAAGAAAAATCAATAATTTTGACCCATTCAATGTATTTTTGGCTATTGCTACAAATATACCCCAGCGACTTAAGACTGGTTTTGTGGTCTAGGGTCACATATAATAAAATATAATATAATACAATGTATTGGTTTTGGATCAAAAATAAAGAAGGTTCTACTGGTTGACTCGAACAATAAATAAATAAATAAATAAATAAATAACATCTATTTATACTTTACAGTAATTCCTTTGGTTGTATCTGTTAAGGTCACAAGATTTCCTAAAATAAATAAATAAATATATTAAATAAAAATTTTAAAATATATTTATTTAAAACTTATAGTAACTATCTGTTAAGGTGGCTAAGATTTTTTTTTTTTTTTAAATAAATTAATACAATTATTCAACAAGGAGGCATTATATTGCACAAAAATGACAGTAAAGTTTCTAATTCAAATAAATGTGGTTCATTTGAACTGTCTATTTTGAATCCTTAAAAAATGTATTACAGTTTCCACAAAAATATTAAGCATTACAACCGTTTTCAATGTTGATAATAATTAGAAATGTTTCTTGAGCAGCAAATCAGCATATCAGAATGATTTCTGAAGGATCATGTGACACTGAAATGCTGAAAATTCAAATTTGCATCACAGGAATAAATTCCATTTTAATTTAGATTAAAACAGAAAATTGTTATTTTAAACTGTAATAATATTTCACAATAATACTGTTTTTCCTATATTTTTAATCACATAAATTACAGTCTTGGTAAGCATTTTATATAGAATATAATTTTTATGTTATTCATTTATATAAATGTATAAACATTACTATCATCTGTAAAGCGACTTGTGCAAGGGCATCCAAAAAAGTAGTTTCTTGTCAGTTGTTGTGACTATACCAAACAGCATCTTTTCAAAGGATGCCAAAAATATCCCATCTACAAGGCTGCAACTCCCAAGTTCTTTGTAATAAAAGTTCTTTGAGACCACATACGCAGAGGCAGAAAATAAACAGTTGGTAGAGCGACGTTGAAACACAGTGTTCCCACATTCTGTGTCAGTGCTCAGCGGCTTTCATCACCATTGTCATCTTGCCATCATGTTATTCTACAAGTGGGAGGGTGACATGACTGAAAAAAGCTTAATATGAATGAATCCGAATGAACGTCCTTCAAATCATTCTTGCCAGTTTACGCAAGATGGGTCATGTGAGGTTAGCCGGCATTCTTAGGACGATGGGCAAATAATACTATTCGAACCGCGCTGCCTCAGGCATGCAGTGCAGAGTGTTTCATCACAAAATCTGCATTCACCACCATTGTCTTGAAGTCCTAAGAATACACCACATCAATCAGAGTATGTATTTCTTTTCTAACTCGAGCAGACATAGCTAGCTCTGCCTGGCCTTCACTGGCAGCTCCAATTATTTACTGAAATCCAGTCCAGCAAACATTAAAGGAATGAACAACTTGAAAGGAATAAACTCAGCCAAGAGAATGGAAGGTGACTTTCCAAAACTGGTTGGCGGCCATCCGAATCCTGCAAACTTTGGCCGTTTGGTGTAGACGTGGAGACATCATTCACCTTAAGCCAGCTGGCAACAGCTCTCTGTATTACAGGTTAGTGGTGTAAACTCTGACCTTGAGGCAAGGGGAGGCTTTCTGGAATGCATTTGTGTCTTTTAATGACAATTTGAGCTCCATCAAAAGAGTTTATTAAACTAGTTGAGTTACAAGGCGAGTTACAGCAGCTTAATTAGCTAAATTCCAGAAGTCAACTGCTTCCCGTTTGTTCAGATAATATAGGGTAACTGGAAAAGAGTGACTGGAATACTGACTGGATGTACTGAGGACAGCTATGCAAAAGGACAAACAAACTTTTTGACCTTCAGGCCAGAAAAAACAAAACAAAAAAACCACTCTATTTGGCAATGAGTTCCAGACAAAAAAATATGTAATTATTTTTTCTTACACTTATTTAGATTGCAAAACAACTTTGCATTATAATATTATAGTATTAATCTATGCATATATTATGTAAATTAACAAATAATAATTATTATTATAGTATGTAAAGTATTAATAATGTTTATTAAAAATAAAAAAATGTATGCATATATAATGTAAAATAACAAATAATAATATTAATTATATTAGTAGTAGTATTTAAAACAACGTTGCATGATATTATAGTATTAATATTAATATAGTTTTTATAGTATTAATGTTTATAAAAAATAAAAAACAAATAATAATATTAATTATTATATTTATTATTAGTAGTATTAATATTACATTATTATAGTATTTATAGTATTAATAATGTTTATAAAAAATAAATAATAAACTTTGCATATGTAATGTAAAATAACAAATAATAATAATTATTGTTAAAAACATTAAAAACATAAACAACATTATAATATAGTATTAATATAATATTTATAGCATTTATAGTATTAATAATATTTATTAAAAACATTAAATCTATGTATACATAATGTAAAATAAATTATTATTATTCTTTTATTATTAAAACAACTGCATTATAATATTATAGTATTAATATTATATTATAGTACTTATAGTATTAATAATATTATTAAATATATAAAAATCTATGATAAAAACGTTGCATTATAATATTAAGGTATTAATATTATATTATTATAGTATTTATAATATTAAGAATATTTATTAAAAATATTAATTTATGCATATATAATGTAGAATAATAATATTATATTAAATAATAATAACACTAATTACTACTACTACCACCATTAGTTTATTTTGCCTTGATTTTTACAACAACAAAACATATTTAAATACATTTATTCTTACAGCCATTTAGAGTGCAAAACACTTCATAACAATAATAATAATAATAATAATTGTTGCTGTTATGATAAATTATTATATATAATGTATCTGCAAGTATCATTTAAGATAAGTTACTAAATAACTATTGTTTATGTTGTTATTATGCAGTCGTAAAATGTAAAAATGACTCAAATAAATCATAGGGTCACCGCTGAACTTTAAACAAAAATGTGTTCTTTATATCTACCATAACTCACCATCTTGCATGGTGGTAAAGGTGCTTCAGTCTATACAGTCTGGAGGGCTGAAAGAGGAGCATGTATAATTAAGAAAACAAAACGCCATGACTGGCTTAAGAGGCTCTGCAGGTTGCCGGATCTGATCCGCTGTTGTGTAGTATTAGTCGAGCTGAGTACAGCTGGCCTGGCTAGGGAATTTCGGGTGAGGAACATTACTCAAGGAAGCAGCAGATGAGCCCTGTTAGTGCTGGATCTCAAGCCCTAAAGCATCTTTATGCTCAGCTAAACTTAATGAAAAAAAAATCTTACTTATTAAATTGTTTGTCTGTCTGGAATAAAAGAACCATAGCAGAGAACACTCCACTCTCCCACAGAGCAATGAGCTTTCAAATGTGTCATTTTCTGTTTATTAAATAGTTTCAGGCGGACAATGTCAAGAGAGACTGCTATAAATAAATACTTGTCTAGACTCCCCATAAATATTGTCTTGCTGTCAGCGGTGACTCATAATAACTGTGCTGGTGGATGGAAATATGACCAAATATAACCACCTTTGCAGCTTTACTTCATTCCGTTTTAAATTATGAACATCTGAACTTGACTTTATAACATGTAACATAACATGTTCATTTAGCATCTTGCATTTGGTACCAGCAGTCTTTCACTGAACCCGAAAAAAGTGGCTGTCGCATATTTTGACTATTTAAACCGATTCAATAAACATTTCAACAATTCTTTTACATTATTATAGTAGTCTATATTGTGGTGTATTACACGCTTCAGAACGTTCCAATTAAGCCAGATGTAACATTACAGTTTGTTTATTACGTTCTTAATCGATTACAATATTCGAATCGAATATATTCGAAAAAAGCGGTTATTGGTTCGTTACGTCAGCAAGCTGTAGCTATATAACGTGTTTGTAAGACCGTTCTTGGTTCAATAAGTCACCAAGTTATCGTTCAGACCAATTTTAGGAACTTATTCGATTAAAATGTGAGACTCCAAAAGAGATTCGTTCATGAAGCAGACATCGTTTAGCGCTTGGATCGCCGAAATATGCCGCAAGCGCATATGACGTCCAAAAATGCTGTCTAGGCAGGCAGCTCGCTATGTTTTGAGACACAGCCAAAACATGAGGCAGAGACTAAACAAAGTCTCAAAATACTTAAGTATTTACCTCCCCCACAGCCATGTGTCAAAACAGCGGGGGTTTCACCAAATGTTTACAGCTTTAGATATACTTCAGTTGGAAAAAATAATTGACTCTAATTGTTAAACAGTCGATGCCACCCTGGCACTTGGCACTCCATACAAAACTAATGGAAAGGCTACAAGAAGTTTGAGTGTTTAAATGGGAGTCGAGCTTTAAACGTTAAACTTCCTAATATAAAACCAGTTGTCGGTTTCCATCGTGAACATCACTGACGAAAACGCGCGTTATGCAAACAACGCTAGTCTGTGTGTTTGTATAACGGTACAAACATGTTTGCTGTTCTCCTCACCAGTGATTTTATCCGGCGCGAGTGTATTATGCAGGAAGCGGAAGTTATTTTGATTCAATGAACAAGTTTCTTGCGTTTATCACTCAGTCGGAAACGTCTCTCAGCTCGACCACGTCAACGACTCTACATAAACCTCATTTGTACTACATAATCACTTGTGTAGAGATGAGAACAGGCTGATCTTACCTTCCAGACGCGGCTCTCGTGTGTCCGCTCGCTTCCACGGACGCTCCGCTGTTTCCCAACTTTGTGGGAAGGACTCAGTGACGTGCTGAAATTATCCGGGGAAAAAAAGGCATGAATCACTGCACGGACCCGGGAGGTGTAGAGGATGGGTTAAATCCTCCTATTGAGCCCAGGTCAACCACCAAAGAAAAGAAAGAAGTGCACGGAATTTCAGTTTCTTATTAGTTTTTAGAGCCAAATCCGTATTTTACTTCAGGCACAGGGACAGTTTACATTCAAGTGCCTGCATTTGCGTCTGAAAATAACATGTTCAAGAGTTTCTAATCTGATTTATTTTAACATAACAATGTCGTTTCTATTACTGGATAAATGTACTGAAACGTCCATTGTAAAATCTATTAAAACATAATAATTAGTAGCGTCCGTCTATCTATCCATCCATCTATCTATCTATCTATCTATCTATCTATCTATCTATCCGTTCATGTATATATCTGTCTATCCGTTCATGTATATATCTGTCTGTCTGTCAGTCCATCAGTCTGTCTGTCTGTCTATCTATCTATCTACCTATCAGTAAGTACGTCTATCCGTTCATGTATATATCCGTCTGTCAGTCTGTCTGTCGATCTATCAATCTATCAGTCCATATATACGTCTATCTGTTTGTCAATCTATCTATCTATCTATCAGTCCGTATATATGTCTATCCGTTCATGTATATATCCGTCTGTCAGTCCATCAGTCCGTCTATATCTATCCGTCCATCTATCTATCCGTCTGTCAGTCCATCAGTTTGTCTGTCATCCATCCATACAGCTATCTATCTATCTATCTATCTATCTATCTATCTATCTATCTATCTATCAGTCCATAAGTCCATCTATATCTATATGTCCATCTGTCAGTCCATCAGTCCGTCTATGTCTATTCGACCGTGCATCTGTTTTTGTCTATCTATCATCAGTCCGTCTATATATCTATCTGTCCATCTATCTATCCGTCTGTCAGTACATCAATATATCTATCTGTCCATCTATCTTTCTACCTATCTATCTGCCTATATATTTATCTATCTGTTCATCTATCTATCCGTTTGTCACTCCACCAGTCTATCTATCTGTTCATGTATATATTCGTCTGTCAGTCCATCTATCTATCTATCTATCTATCTATCTATCTAGTCCGTATATATATCTGTCCATCTGTTCATGTATATCTATCTATACATCCATCTATCTATCTATACCTATCCATTCATCTATCTATCTATCCATCCATCTGTTAGTCCATCTGTCTATCTATCTGCCTATATGTTTACCTATCCATTCATCTATCTATCCGTCTGTCAGTCCATCTATATATCTATCCGTCTGTCCATCCATCTGTTTTTGTCTATCTACCCATCCATCCACCAATCTACCAGGTTGTCCGTCTATATATCTATCTATCCATCTATCCGTCTGTCAGTCCATCAATATCTATCTATCTATCTATCTATCTATCTATCTATCTATCAGTCCATATATATATGTCTATCCGTTCATGTATATATCCATCTGTCAGTCCATCTATCTATCTATCTATCTATCTATCTATCCATCTGTCAGTCCATCAGTCTGTCTATATGTCATCTATCCATACAGCTATCTATCTATCTATCTATCAGTCCATAAGTCCATCTATATCTATCTGTCCATCTGTCAGTCCATCAGTCTGACTATATATCTATCCGTCCGTCCATCTGTTTTTGTCTATCTACCCATCTACCCACCAGTCTGTCTGTCTATCAATCCGTATATATATCTGTCCATCTGTTCATGTATATCTATCTATCTATCTATCCATTCATCTATCTATCCATCTGTTAGTCCATCTGTCTATCTATCTGTCTATGTTTACCTATCCATTCATCTATCCATCTGTCCATCCATCTGTTTTTGTCTATCTACCCATCCACCCACCAGTCTACCAGTTTGTCTGTCTATCATCCGTCCGTCTATCGTCTGTCAGTCCATCAATATATCTCTATCTATCTGTCTGCCTATATATTTATCTATCTGTTCATCTATCTATCTGTCTGTCTATCCATCTATCTATCTATCTATCTATCTATCTATCTATCTATCTATCTGTCTATCTATCCTTGTAATCTGGATTACATAATCAGATTTCAAAAATCAGGATTATAGTATAGAATATATAGATTATATTATAAAATACTTGTAATCAGACTAGTTAATTTTTTATTTTTATGAACACCTGCAGATTTTTCACAAACCCAAGTTTGGGAAACCTCGATGTAATGTAATGCTTAATGCACTTCATGTTGTTAATAACAACAAATGTAATATATTTTCTTTCTCTTTGTATGTTTATATTAATATGGTACAAGATTATCGTATTGAAATCAATGTAATAAACAAGTTGTGTCAAAATCTTATCTATGCCCTAGCAAGCTAGAGCACTACAAGAAAGCTATATTTAGATAAGAATATTTTTGTTGTGCTGTCTTCGTGTTGGTCTCTAAGAGGAAGAGCTGTTACCGCAGACATGCATACTTAACAGAACAGTCCGTGCCACTATCAGATCCCATGAGGAATGTCTGGGCCTGGCTGATATTTCTGTTTAAATGACATATCGCAGAAAACTGTGTTATTAAATTGAGCGTCAGCTTCTTTTGACAACTTAATCACCAGGAGAATAAACTTTCCAATTATTGTTTCTAGCCTTTTGTGTATTGACGACACATGTAGACAGTGTGGAGATGATAAGCTCTAATTAAAACGAACACATCCTACTCTCATCACACAAACAGGAGAAGGCAGTCCATTGGGGAGGGCGTTCAATGTTTCGGCCTGGCTGAATAAACAGTGCTCTGTCAGGCACAGTTGTTGGATGGTAAAGGCTCAGATGGCTAAAGAGCAGGGCTGTGACGTTAATACAGCAAGCGAAGAGGGGGAGGTGGTTATGCTAGAGGGGTCCGCTGCTGAGCCTGCACCTATGTCCTCTACCCCAGGCAGAGGTAACCAGAGACCAGATTCCGCCACTAACTGATACCAAGAATGTGAGACATTTGGTGACACATTTCTTTAGCACAAGCTCTGAGTTGAGCGCCAATGACAGCGAGACTGCAGGGCCATTATGGACTGATTGAGTTCACTTTGCTATAGAGAGCAGCACAAGTCTAGAACTTATGCTGCCCTTTTGTGACCTGTGTGATCAGGTACGAACCACTCAAAAATACATTGTATTAAATGAATATATTTGTACTGACAGTTATTAAAGAAACCATACTGGCCAAAAATATACAATGGTCCCCAAATAAAGGAAAAAAATGTGAAAAAGCTGAAATTATAGAACAGAGCATATTATGGAAGCCCGTTTCCACCACTGAATAAAAAAAAAAGTAATTAAAAGTTATCTCACACAATTGCGAGTTTTAACATCAGAATAGCAGGATATAAACTCACAATTGTGAGAAATACAGTCAGATTCGCAATTCTGACTTTTTTCTCAGAATTGCGAGATGTAAACTCACAGTTGCGAGATATACTTTTTCTCACAAATGCAAGCTTGCATCTCACAATTCTGACTTTTATCCTCACAATGCAGAGTTTACATCATACAATTCAGATTTTTTCCTCAGAATTGCATAAAGTAAACTCAAAATTGCAAGTTATGTCAGAATAGTATGATATAAACCTATTGTCAGAAAAAAAGTCAGATTTGCGAGACAAAAACTCACAATTCTGACTTTATTTCTTGCAAATGCAAGTTCGTATCTCGCAATTCTGACTTTTTTTTCCTCACAATTTCGAGTCTATATCTCTCTTTCTCAGAACTGTGATATTATCTTGCAAATGCAGGTTATTAAATCCAGTTCTGAAATGAAAAAAATACTTATGTTTTCAGAAAAAAAGATATGTTCTGACTTAACTCGCATACTTTTTTTTTTTCGCAATTGCGAGTTTACATCACAATTCTTACTTTTATTTCAGAACTGCGTAATATAAACTTGCAAATCCGACTTTTTTTTCTCAGAATTGTGCAATATAAACTTAATTGTGAGTTGTAACATCAGAATAGCACAATATAAACTCGCAATTGCGAGAAATAAAGTCAGATTTGTGAGATAAAACACACTCCAGACTTTTTTCTTGCAAATGCGAATTTGTATCTCACAATTCTGACTTTTTTTCTCAGAATAGTGATATAAACTCACAATCGCAGGTCATAAAATCCAGTTCTGAAATGAAAAAAAGACTTACATTCTCAGAAAAAAAGTAAGTTCTGACTTAACTTGCAATTGCGTGTTATAAAGCCAGAATTGCGCATTTCTGACTTTTTTTCTGAATTGCGATATAAACTCGCATTTCTGATTTTTTTCTCACAATTGCGAGATGTAAACACAATTGCTTTTTCTCGCAAATGCGAGTATGTATCTTGCAATTCTGACTTTTTTTCTAGCAACTGCGAGTTTACATTACAATTCTGATATTTTTTCTCAGAATTGCGTAATATAAACTCTCAATTCTGACTTTTTTCACAGAACTCCACAATACAAATTTTTTTCTCAGAAGTGTGCAATAGAAACTCAACTACGAATTGTAACTTCAGAATAGGACAATATAAACTCGCAATTGCAAGAAATAAAGTCAGATTCACGACATAAAAACTCACAATTCTGGCTTTATTTCTTGCTAATGAGAGCTTGTATCTCGCAATTCTGACTTTTTTCTCAGAATTGTGATATAAACTCGTAATTGCAGATTACAAAATCCAAAAAAAAAACCTTCCATTCTCAGAAAAAAAAAAGATGTTTTGACTGAACTTGCAATTGCGTGTTACAAAGTCTGAATTGCACATTTTTGACTTTTTTCTCAGAATTGCAAGATGTAAACTGACAATTGCGAGTAATACTTTTTTCTTACAAAAGCGAGTTCTTGCAATTCAGATTTTTTTCTTGCAATTGCGAGTTTACATCATACAATTCTGAATTTTTTTCTTAGAGTTGCATAATACAAATTCACAATTCTGACTTTGTTCTCAGAATTGTGCAATATAAACCCACAATTGCAAGTTATAACATCAGAATAGAACGATATAAACTTGCAACTGCAAGAAATAAAGTCAGATTTGCAAGATCTATTCAATTCTGACTTTTAAGAGTTTATATCTTACAACTGACTTTTTTTTCTCAGAATAGTGAAATAAACTCAGAACAACGATATAAATTTTTTATATATATATATATATACACACATATATATATATATATATATATATATATATATATATATATATATATATATATATATATATATATATATATATATATATATATATGTTTAGATTTAACCCGCAGTTGAGTGTTGTAAAGTCAGAATTGTGAGATAAAAGTCAATTACCTAATTATCTTTTTGATTTTTATTCAGTGGTGGAAACAGGCTTTCATAGCTAACAGAGCTAAGGAAAAATCCTAAATAAATGAAAAAAGTAAAAGTCTAAAATATCCTAAAATACTGTTAGCGTGAGGATTTTATTTAGATATACTTCTTATATATGTATATATATATATACACATATATTTATTATATATATTATGAGGCAGTAGATCTGCAGTAATTAGCATGTCAGTAGTATCGCACAAAGGGCTAATATAGATGCAAATGCTCAGATTAGCCATACTTTGCTACTTCGTATGCTAATATCCTCATTAGCAGGAATCCAACAAAACACTTAACAGACAGTAATTAATATGCAGATTTTCTTTGTAAAGGCTGTAAAAAAATAAATAATACAAAACTGAATATAATCTTCAAACTAGCCTTATCAATAAGCCTATTCAAAAATAAGCCTATTTAAAAATAGGTTAAGAGGTTAGATTTACAAAAAAACAAAAAACAGATGATACGGTTTTGAAATGCCCCACTTTCCAAAGATTACACAGTTCAAATATAACTGCACACATGCCAGGGTTTACAACTGGCACCTAATATACAAACACATGGTAAATCACTTAGAAAGCTTGGAAGGTTGGTTTCATTTGACATTTGGAATCAGCAGCTTCGGTTACCTTACATTACATGTAAAAGCTACCGAATACAGCGCCATCTGGTGTTTGTGAAGAGGAACGATGACACCAGGGGCCAAAGGTGGTTCACTGCAATGCAGCACAAACACACAGCTTGTCTTGGCATTACCTATCTTCCATGCAGCATTAGGTAAACACTCACAGTATGACAAGAGCTAAAACTCTGAACACTTCCCTATCACATTTAATGCGTTTTATGATGTGGAATGTACAAAAATTCATGACTGAAATAATCAGGCCATGGTGCTAAGCCTCTTGCGATCACATGACAGTGCATATCAAAACAGCTTATCGTTTGTACTTCTCTGAAAATTAAGAACCTAAAGTGACAAGATGTCCTCCATATTGCCAGCTACAAGGGCCGATGCGTCTGTTTGTGTGGTTTGTTTAGCGCTTTGACGTTAGCGTGAGCGTCGATGAGACTCTGAAGATCTGAGGCAGCATGTTGCTCAGCTGGTAGAACATCTCCTCAGAGATACTCTGATGATACAAGAAAATCAGAAAGACAGATTAATGCCACGTTCTTAAACTGCTAAACAATTTCACTTTGTTAGTAAATAAAACAAATCAAGCAATATCATTCAAAAGTATGTTATTTTGCATTAAAAACTGATCAAGACTTTTACATCGTCACAAAATATTTCAAATAAAGGCTGTTCTTTTGAACTTTCATGGTTTCTACTAAAATATTTAACAGACAGTAATAAGAAATGTTTCACCAAATCAGCATATTAAAATGATTTCTGAAGAATCATGTGACACTGAAAACCGGAGTAATGATGCTGAAAATTCAGCTTTGCCGTCACAGGAATCACTTCACATTTTGAAACATATTAAAACAGAATATTTTAAGTTGCACAGTCATTTTAAATTCATATTTCAATAATATATTTCCACAGTATTCCTGTTTTTACTATATCTTTACTAGCCAAAACCTTTGAACAATAGTGTTAAGTATACAGTGTGTGTGACATCTAGACAAGAATTTAGGGGAGTTATTTTAAAAGGTGCTAAAGAGTAAAACAAGCAGCTGTGAATGTGAAGAGTCACTTAAGCCTATAAGCATGTGTCAAACGATGGACACTATTGTTTAAGAATACAGATTGTATTAGCGTAAGCTCCGATGAGAATATGCTAGTCTTGTGAAAACCAAGTTTTGTTTACAACAAAGGAAAACCAGTCTCCTTTTGGCTTATATCGAAATCCTTCAACATTTTTCTTTACAATTCCTCGTTTTGTACTTCTAATTCGCCACCGGTGTTTTGTTTTGCTCTCTCCACTGTGCTTCCACTTACACAACGCCGACATCATCTGCTGGAACGCCACTCTCTTGTTGCTTATAGATTATGACATTTTAAATATGGATAGTTTTCTTACGCAAACACATCGTTCGGCTCAAAAGGCCTTTATTAACCCCCCCGGAGCCATGTGGAGCACTTTTTATGATGGATGGATGGACTTTATTGGACTTCAAAATCTCAACACCCATTCACTGCCATTATAAAGCTTGGAAGAGCCAGGACTTTTTTAAAAATATAACTCTGATTGTATTCATCTGAAAGAAGAAAGTCATATACACCTAGGATGGCTTGAGGGTAAGTAAATCATAGGGTAATTTTCATTTTTGGATGAACTATCCCTTTAATTTATTTTATTGGCAGTAAAGTGCATTTTCATCAGTATTTACTTATATTTAAAAACAGACAAGGTTGTACTGTCAAAGAGGCCAAAACGTACCTGTGGAACAAGGAACTGGACAGTGCGTGAGATTCCTCCATCCCAGGAGGCCATTTCCATCATAAAACCTAGAAAAAGGTTACATTATTACATCATTTTATGTTGAGATGATGGAGAACATTACATATTTGAAATGGTAGGCATGTAGATGGCAACAATACTGGATAAAACTGACTGATTCAACTACACATATTGACCTTACTTTTTATCTCTCTATTTTCTTGTTTATTTGTTTGTTTCTTGGTTGGTTTGTTATATGCTTTTTACTTTAAAGAGTTGAACTTGGAAAATTACTTGTAATATTTACTACATTAAGGCTGGTTTTACATGACTAAGAAGGATAGGCATCTTCTTTCTTTTTTTTTTTACACTAAAAATCTATTACAACCAAGTAGATCTAATAAGTTACTAAAATAGAATCCAATGCATTAAAAACTAACATTAAGGAGAATAATGAAATTTTAAAGAAATTTTAGTTACACTTTACAATAAGGTTCATTAGTTAACTATATTAGTTAACATGAACTAAGAATGAACAATACTTCTACAGCGTTCATTAATCTTAGTAATTGTTAATTTTAGCATTTACTAATGGATTATTAAAATCAAAAGTTGTGCTTATTACTATTAGTTAATGCACTGTGAACTAACATGAACAAACAATAAACAACTGTATTTTTATTACCTAACTTTAAAGGAGTAGTTCACTTCCAGAACAAAAATTTACACATAATGTACTCACGCCATTGTCATCCAAGATGTTCATGACTTTCTTTCTTCAGTCGTAGAGAAATTATGTTTTTTGAGGACAACATTTCAGGAATTATCTCTATATAGTAGACTTCAATGGTGCCCGCGAGCTTGTACGTCCAAATTGTAGTTAAATTGCAGCTTTAAAGTGCTCTAAATGATCCCAGTCTAGGAATAAGGGTCTTATCTAGCTAAACGATTGGTCATTATCTACAAATGTAGAATTCTTTTAACCTCAAATGCTCGTCTTTAAACTGCATTTTGGACGTTCAAACTCACGGGCACCACTGAAGTCCAGTATATGGAGATAATTCCTGAAATGTTTTCCTCAATGTTTTCTTTACAACTGAAGAAAGAAAGACATGAACATCTTGGATGACAACGGGGTGAGTACATTATCTGTACATTTTTGTTTTGGAAGTGAACTACTTCTTTAACAAAGATTAATAAATAGTGTAGTAAATGTATTGTTCATTGTTCATTCATGTTAGCTAATACACTAACTAATTTTAACAAATGACACCTTATTGAAAAGTGTTACCAAAATTTTATATAATGATATAATATACTGATAATCAGTGACCGTTTTTGCATAGTTTTACATTTGAGATCACTATTTGCACACCTTTTACACACTTGAAGACCAGCTCAGCTCGTTTCAGACACCAGGGAATGGTCATCTCCTGTACAGAGGAGGAAAAGAGAAGAAAAAAGTCAGTGACTGAGATAATATTTAACCATGTGGGTAACCAGGTTTCAAGTGTACCAAACCACTCCTTGTAGAGAAACATTTACACAAAGTGAAGAGCTACAACTTCTCATGCAAGATTATTCAGATCTCCAATAAAATTCACATTGTTCTTTAATACGACATGATTTACTTCAAATAAAGCAATATATTTAATATTTCCTGCCTAATTAAACACCACATACAGATAAATATAATATTGTGATGGCTCATTTACGTATAACAGAAATGTATAAATGCAGCTGCCACACAAATCTTGCTGTTTTCTACAGACATTTGATGCTAAACATTACAGATGTCCACAGTAACAATTATTTCACAGACATATATGTCCTAAAACGAATCCTGTCTTCCTCGGCTTTAAAACCATCCTTGGCCTTTGGCTGGGAGAACACACAGTTCCTGTTCAGATGAAAAACATTTCCTGAACACTGAACATTCCTCAACATCGGCCTGTGGTCAGAGAGGCTGTGATTGAGGCTTTCATTTACCCAGAACTGGTCAGTCCAGATGGCCTGATTCAAAATAGACCATTTCTAAATTCGACGACGAGTTTTGAGGCTGAGCACCCAAGTTAAAAAGACAAATTAATCTGGTTTGAACCTAAAGTTAAAGATTTCGGTTTAATCAGGATGCAAAATATTGATTGTCATCCATTATTTCATTTATATGCTGGATATATGCTAGATACACTACCAGTCAAAAGTTTTTGAACAGTAAAATTTTTAATGTTTTTTAAAGAAGTCTCTTTGGCTCACCTTGCCTGCATTTATTTGATCCAAAGTACAGCAAAAACAGTAAAATTATGAAATATTTTTACTATTTAAAATGACTGTTTTCCATTTGAATATATTTTAAAATATAATTTATTCCTGTGATCAAAGCAAAATTTTCAGCATCATTACGCCAGTCTTCAGTGTCACGTGATAATTCAGAAATCATTTTAATATGCTGATTTGATGTTCAAGAAAATGTATTATTATTATTATTATTTATTATTATTATTATCAACATTTAAAACAGTTGAGTACATTCTTTGACGAACAGAAACATATATAAATGTTTTTAGGAAAGAAATGATAGAAATTAATACTTTTATTTAGCAAGGATGCTTTAAATTGATCGAAAGTGATGATAAAGACATTTATAATGTCACAAAAGATTTCTATTTCAGATAAATGCTGTTTTTCTGAACTTTCTATTCATCAAAGAAACCTGAAAAAAATTTACTCAGCTGTTTTTAACATAATAATAATAGTGAATGTTTTTTGAGAGCAAATCAGAATATTAGAAGGATTTCTAAAGGATCATGTGACTGGAGTAATGATACTAAAAATTCAGCTTTGAAATCACAGGAATAAATTACATTTTAAAATATATTCAAATAGAAAACAGTTATTTTAAATAGTAAAAATATTTCAAAAAGTTACTGTTTTTGCTGTACTTTGGATCAAATAAATGCAGGCTTGGTGAGCAGAAGAGACTTCTTCAAAAAAACATTAAAAATCTTACTGTTCAAATACTTTTGACTGGTAGTGTATTTAATTACAGTTACCTTTGCTGTCATAAAATATATTTTTTAAAATCACTAATAATTTAATAACACTGTTACATCTCAAAATGAATCTCCATTTTTTTTTTACTAAATTTAAATATTTTAATACCTAAATTTACTCTAGCATTTAAAAAGATCTAAGATTCTTTCTTTCTATCTTTATATGTATTCATAAGTACAAAGCAGTATGGAATTGTTTCTAAGCGATAGCATGTTCTTTTCATTTGCTACACATCAACGCAAGCCAGATCACAGGCTTTGACTTGTTAATAATTTACAGTTATTAAGTGTGCGCAATGATGCATTATTTTTAAGGATTATAGAAATGCATACTGAATAATAGAAACACAGAGCACAATGGAATAAAAATGCTTTTTGCATCTTGAGGGCAAATATATCAGATGATATGTAGCGTGACGCAGGTGGTTAAGCTGGAACTGGAATGTTTTGTTTGGCTGTTTGTTTGTCTGTTCTAGAACTAGATGCCAATGTAAAGGCCAAATCCTCAACAATTCCCACAAAAAAACATTCAAATGATGGTAGCTGGCAGAGGAAAGCTGTGGAACACCCTTAGAATGTAGATTGTCATAAATTCCTGGAATAGAAAGTTGAGGCTCAGAAGGGTTTTTGAACACCCTACGATATTGGCA